>NW_026930899.1:75000-280000 GCF_032062105.1 Saccostrea cuccullata
ACAATATAGTATAGAGATAATCTTACCTGCCCACTCTAGGTTGCTGTATCAGATCTATATGGTGTAAATCACCCTCATATAAATGTATATAGTAGATAGATTATCTTACCTGCCACTCCAGGTGGCTGTATCCAGATCCAGACAGTGTAAGTCATTCAGTCGCAGATTCCGGTGTCTCCCACCAAATATAAATACCTTACTCCCAAACCTTACAGCAGAAGAGGCTGCCCTTGCAGAGGGCTTTTGTCCCTGTCATAAAAAAATTAACATTTTTCCTAATCAACTCAATAAAGAAATATGTTCATTTCAAACTAATCTTAAGTAATTAAATATTAATATTATATGTCATTAATATATTATTACATGTACCCTTTTTGATAGAGAAAAAGCACATACTGGGAAAAGAATAAGATACATATTAAATACCTTGCACTCAGCTAGACTCCATTCCTTTGTGTTAAAGTCAAAAATGCACAACTGATTGTTCCAACCTCTCTAAAAAAGGGAGATCTTAATTTCATATGAAATATGAATTATTTTCTCAAATCCTTGAACATTTATTTGTAATAGCATACATAGTATTTATCATCAAATTCAGATATTAAAGACTAGTTCTATACAATAAGGCAATTCTTTTTTTTTTTTACTCTGTTTTTTTTTTTTTTTGAAGATAAAATTTTTACGTATCTATTTAAACAAAATACACTTACGATCATTTAAAAGTTTATATTGAATTGGTTGCAATAATTTTAGACATAAATATACAGTTAAATTACACATACATGTTCTGATGTTTCATCTTGAAAAAACGACCTGCTTTCTTCCAAATACATATTGTCTCTGGTGTAATCGATTATTCCATATCCTCCAAATGTATAAAACCTAAAAAAAAAATGAATGAGAATTAAAATTGAAGTGAAAATGAACCAAATTAATCATATAAAACTATTGTTTTAAAACAGAATGACCATGCAAATGCTACATTCATGATTAACATATACATAAAGTAGAAATGTAGAATATAATAATTATTTTAATAATTCTGAAATCAAATCAAATTAAACCTAAAATGATTTGAAAAAAATGTCAATTTAAACCTAAAATGATTTGAAAAATGTCTTCATAGAAAATACTTTTTCTATTTAAAGACTTCTTCAATTTATTCATTCTGAATAATTCATTCTGTAAATGTCTAGCATTTTGATGATTGAATGGAATCAGGACAGAGAAATCAAAGTCATTTTAATACCGAATAATTAACTTAAATTTTTTTTTTTACCTAATTTAATGATCCTAAAAAAATCCATGGATCCATAGTATACATAATGTACAAACTTACTTTTTCTCATAGAACCATGACACGGCTTTGTCCCGTGGGCTTGGTGTGGGACTTGTGGCAATAGGGAATATACCTTCCCACTGTAAAGTATTTAGGTCAAGTTTATATAGAGTATTCAGGTAACCATGGCTTGCATGTCCTCCAAAAACATACATGGAATCCTCCTGAGCACATGCAGAACATCCTGAGGCAGCTATAGGATGAACATCTTTACTTTTGTTTGAAAACCTATTTAAAAGAATATGTTTAAAATGTCATTATCATTCAGCATATTATGCATATGTATAAATTTGTGTTGAATATTAATTCTGAAAAGTTATAAAAGATTTATCATAGAAACAGAATTGGGCTAGGCCTATATATATATAACTCATCTATATAGACCATAAAAAAAAGAAAATCATACCAAACTTGAAATTCTGTATCATAGATCCACAGTTCATTCGGTGGAAGATAAGCTAGATGATACGGATCAAAATCATCCTACAAAACACAATTTAATATGCACTGTGAAACAACCTTTAGAGTTAGATCTGTGTGAAGTAATTACAGAATTTATCCTGAATACACACATGGGTCCTACACACATAAAGAAAGACAACTTCAAGTATTATGGTTTATGTACAGATTTTATCAGTTAATTATATTTGTTGCCAAGTAGTCTGTAATATCTTACATTTTCCAGGCTTTCAATGATTTAAAAATGTTTTCTTGACACTTCACATATCAAAATTCTACAAAAAGCCTAGAAAACATCAGATTTTTTGGACTTTTTGCATAATAATTGATGCTTGGTTTTAGAATAGTGCGTACTTTGTGTATTACCTTTACATATATACAGTATTAATATGATATTTTTAAAGAGTGCTTATTTCAGTAATTTTAATTTTTTTTTTATTTTAACAAAAGAACTACCCTGATGATCCTGAAACCAAGCGCCTATCTCGGCTATCTGCCTATGCTCATCATCATACAGATACACTTTGGTTACTGAGATTACTGACAAGTGAGGTTAAAAGCTGGTAGTAACAGTGATATCACCTGGCTTCCTTAATTTCACTTACGTTATATCCTCCCCATACTATCATGTATTTATCTGCTAAAACTGACACATGTCCAGTTAGAACAGTTACTCCTTGAATGAAATGTACAGCTCTTTTCTTAACCGATAATAGGTCAGTAATCATTCAGCACAATGTGAAGTAATCAACTCAGCCATGCCTGTCCTCCATGAGAGAGATTGTCAACAATCCGGAATATTGAGCCCGATGCTATTTACATTTCTGTTATCCATTCTTACCGGGTGGACCCCCCCTTTGGAAAAAATTTCTGGATCCGCGCCTGTATTGCGTTTGTAATAATAAGAATACATACATTAATAGTATTTTTAAAATACACGATAATTATACAATCTAACTAAAAGCCCAGACTTCTTAGTTTCGCGCCTAAATCATTCCATTTCGCTTTAATAGCTCCAGTCCCAAAAAAAATTTTTCAACCCAGAAATTTCTTGACAAGTAGAAAAAAAAAAAACGTAAACGCGGGGGGGGGGAAGGAACTATCATAAAACTTTTTGTTTAAACCACATACCACTTTCATATTTTTTTTTTCAAATTCGTGAAATTGCAAATCCATTGAATTTAAAAGGCTTCATTAGTTTTTGAAATGAGGGGCTGCGTTTTCCGAGGGGGGTATATTGTTTTTAACCTTTTTTCTGTTTGTTTGTTTGTTTGCTTTTGTGCAAAAATATTATATATATAAACTCATAATAACCTTATTAAGCTCTTTCAAATGACACCAAGGTCAATGGCCTTCTGACCTTGATTGTGACCTATATGCTAAAAATAGCTTTTCATCTGCAAACTTTAACCTTCGCCATAACTTTTGAACCATGAGAGATAGGGACTTCATATTTGGTTTGCATACTCCACGTATTAAACCCTTTCAAATGACATCAAGATCAATTACCTTGTGACCTTTAAAGTTCTATATCTAAAAATTACTTTATACAATGAATGAAGGTGCAACAATTATTCAAACTTTCGATGCTAATACTTAAAGCACAAATATTAAATATTTAAATAGCGTTTTTATCAATGACCTTGACTGTGGTAAAAAATAGCTATTTTGAAAGATTTCTTGCCGTCTCGCATAGTGTTTCACAAACACATGTTTTCAACGCCGTGGCACTAGGTCTCACGTGTATTTTACAAAACTATTAATGTAGAAATTACAAACGCAATATAAAGTTTCTGCTATACAGTGAATCAGGTGTAACACCAAACCGAGCGGTACTTAAAGCACAAATTAATATTAAATATTTAAATAGCGTTTTTAGTAATACAACTTCAAGTTGATAGCTGAGTGACATTGTTGAAGAGACTCCGGCGCCTTTGATTAAATAACTGTAACATGACTGGCAAAGGGAAGGAAAATCCAACAGAAAAACTCTGGCCCTCCGTCATTGCATGGTTAATCACCAAACCTCGGCTGATTCCGTCGCCTTCATCAAAGATGAGGTACGAATAGGCCGAGGTGAGCAGAATGAGTAAATCCTCATGATTGGAAACCCACAACTTTTTTGGCCAACATTACCTTTACTATAGGAAATGTACACTGAAAGGAAGGTTGCCCCCCCCCCCCCCCACTTTTTACCACAGTATAGTGGTAACACTGAACACACAGTGGGAGGTTAGTTTTCTAACTAATTTGGCTTTGAAAAAAAATGACATTTAACTTTACCTTTTTTTTTTTTTTGCTTGTGTAAAAAAATGGCATGCCTAGGACAAAATGACACAGGTGGATCAGGATGAAAGGTATTTGGAAGTCCACGTAAAGGCCAAAGTCCCTATGCACACCCATAAACAACATTTATCAGAGGCGTCGGAAGCAAATTGAAAGTGGGGTGGCTGATTGAAAGTGAGGGGCTACATCAATGAAAAAAGGGAAGCTCAAATTTTCAATGCGTAACTATATAATGTCAATCTTTGAAAAAAAAGTGCCGGTTCCGACGGCTATGTAAGCGAAATGAAAGCAGATATCGAGTATTTGATATGTGCGAACTCAACACCTTTGTCATTACAGGAACAATATATTTCCCCCCAAACCAGGACACAAAATCTCCTTGATCTCAACCGATTTAAAGACGGAAAACCAAATTTATCAAGTGCTTATATCGAAACAGCACAGAACATCTTAGATATAACGGCGATGAGAGGAGCCGATGCAAGCAGTGGTCATGAACTGATAAGATGTAAGATCAGAATGAAATTGAAGATACAAAAAGAAAATGCAGATATTCGCAGAAAGAAGTATGATGTTACAAAACTTCAACAGCCCGAGAAAGGGAGAGCATTCACATTGGAGCTGAAAAATAGATTCCAAGTGCTAGAAGGATTGGAAAGTGTTGATTGATTGATTGATTGATTGAGTGATTGTATGTTGTTTTACGTCCCATTCATGTAGAGACGTCACCATATACCAGTGAAGGACTTCAAAATTTTACCTTTACTCGGCACTCAGGGCCATTGAGCAGTGAAGGATCTTTATCCTACCAACGCCTGCTGTGTCAAGGGACCTCGGTTTTTCGGGTCTCAGCCGAAGGACCCGCAACTTTTACTTCAAGTGCCCTGCGCAAAGCGAAGGAACAGTTACTACCCATTTTCTAATGACTTAGGTCAGTCGCGGCCGAGATTCGAACTCACAACCTCCTGATCATGGAGCCAGCACTCTACCGACTGAGACAACGTGAACGGTGGAAAGTGTTGAACACATTTGGGAAAATATGGTAAAAGGTTACAACAGGACAGCAGACAGAATCCTTAGTGTAAAAGAAAAGGGACAAAAACCTTGAATAAGCAGGGACTCTGGGAAGGTGGTAGAAGAAAGGATCTCCAGCAGCTAAAACGTCATTTTGCCAATCATATAGGTAAAAAGATGCTTAAGGAATAAATATAATATTCAATTAAAGAAAGAGAGGTGAAATGCACTATGAGGAATGACAGGAGAAAGTGGACAGAAGTCATTAATACAAAAGCAGATAGAGCAGCAAGTAATTGGCACGTGAAAACGTGTATAAAATAACTAGAGTGCTTATAAATAATGAGAAGAAAGGCATGACAACGGCAATAAAGGATAAAGAGGGCAAGATCCTGAGCAGTCAGGATGGAAGATAGAAAAGGTGTAAAGAACGCTTTCAAGAAATATTAAACCGCCCACAACCCGAGCATTCATTAGAAGTTGAAAGCAAAGAACAAGTATTAGACTATTAACAAGTATTAGATGAGATGGATACATGTCCCATACAGAAAGATGAAATTGTCAAAGCTACAAAGAAACAAAAGAATGGAAAAGCTGGAGGAGTACATTGGATAACAGCTGAAATATTAAAAGCAGACGCAAAGACAACAAACAGATACTTGGAAAAACTATTTTCAACAATCTGGAAACAAGAAACTATACCATCGGTATTTTGTTTGGAGTAAAGGCCTGAAAAGATTGCAAAGAAATTTAAGGCGATAGATCGATATGTGACAATTCTAGAGGAATAACACTTCTGTCTTTGCCAAGAAAAGTATTTCTTCAGAACAGTGATACAAATAATCCACATTGGAGTGGAAAAACAGCTGCGTGGTGAACAAGCTTTCTTCAGAAGAAGGAGGAGTTAAACAGAACAACAATTTACACTCCGTAACGTCGATAGAACTATACATCGAATAGAACTCAACATTGTTTGTAAATTTGTTGACTTTGAAAAGGCATTTCATTCCATTCATAGAGAGAGTCTTTGGTCTATCATGAAGTCTTAACGCACGGTGACACCCAGACAAACTGATCAGAATGGTGAAACCCCTAACCCCTAGTCAATATGAATCATTCCAATGTGCAGTCCTAGAAGATGGAGAACAAACAGACTGGTTCCAGGTAACAACAGGAGTGAAGCAGGGTTGCACAATGTCTGGATATTTCTGTTGATTATAGATCAGGTAATTAAAAGAACTACAGAACCAACAGGAACAATGTTGAATTTCACAACAAATCTTGAAGATCTAGGCTTTGCATATATAATCTTGCTACACTTTCCTCAAAATTTCAAGACCCCGAGCAAAAGACTTAATAAATTTGCTAGACAAACTGGACCAAGAATAAATATCGAGAAAACCAAAGTGATTAAGCTCAACACTGACATAAAAGAGGCAGTCAAGATTGATGGACAAGATCTAGAGGATGTAGAGACATTTACTCACCTTGGAGGTGTGAGTAACGAACAGACTGGGTAAAGCTGTCTCAATGTAGAAGCTCAGTAAAATCTGGAGCTTATTAAAATTTTCCATCCAAACAAAAGTAAAGTTATTTAACAGCTTGGTCCTGTCGGTTCTAATGTATGGAAGTGAAACATGGAAAAGAACGGAGAGAAAATTGACATCCTCCAGAATAGATGCCTTAGAAAGATCCTGAGAGTAAGATGGACTGAGAAAATGTCAAATGTACCACCGCATTGACATGGCATCCAGAAGGAAAGTGGGCACCGGCCCATAACAAACTTGGAGGAGGACCACGGAACAAGAGAGACTATAACTGGGATGGAATGGCTGGGCGTCAGCGAGAGCCGCAGCCAAAGACAGGGGCAAATGAAGGCAGTGTATTGGGGCCTTATGTGCCAGTGGGCACGAAGAGGATAGGTGAGTTGACGTTTTTACTGTGCATCAAGATCTACCACAGATTCAAATAAAGCCCTGAATTCAAAATCCAAGTTAATCGGATAGCGCGAATTTTTCTAGATTACATCAATTTTAATGGTTTATTATTGCCCAAGTAGATGAAACAAGAATATCAGCATTGTTTAAAGTCATCAATTCTATGGTCGATACCATGAACTGGTCAGTAAAATGCGGGGCGTATATTCATGGCACGCCAAATTCACAAAAATGAGCTAAACATAGTTTCACAGTCGATAAACTAGGTTTATCGATTGTAAACTATAGTTTACGGACTGTAAACTATAGTTAACAACGTTAATCTATATTTTACATCCGTAAACCATAGTTAACGCGATAATCTATGTTTCACAACCGTAAACTGTACTTAACACGGAAAACAATCATTTGCGATTGCAAAACATAGATTATCTGATAAATACAGTTTCACAATTTGTAAACTATAGTTTACAAACCGTTAACTTTAGTTAACGATCTGATAAATATAATTTCATGATTTGTGAAACTATGATTAACAACTCTTAACTATAGTTTACGATTGTAAACTATAGTTTACAAACGTGAATCTATGTTTATCAACAAAATCTATTGTTAACGCTTATTACAGACAGAAAAACTTAGATTATCATTCGTAAACTATAGTTAACAACCGTTAAATATAGTTTTACAGATGAAAACTATACTTAACGAATCGTTAACTATACTTAACGAATCGTTAACTATAGTTTACGGTTTGTAAACTATAGTTTACAGTCGATAAACCTAGTTTATCGACTGTGAAACTAAGTTTATTTTATTTTTGTGAATTTGGCGTGCCATATATATTGTTTAGTCAGTCTGTTGTCAACTTTAACCTTTGCCATAAATTTTAAACCGTGAGAGATAAAGACTTTATACTTGCTAAGCATACTCCGCTTATTAAGCTAAATGACACCAAGGTCAATGACTTTTTGGCCTTGACTGGGACCTATATGCTAAAAAGCTTTTTGAACTTCGCCGTAACTTTTGAATCATAAGAGATATAAACTTCATATTTAGTATGCATACTCCACTAATTAAGTTCTTTCAAATGACATCAAGGTCAATGACCTTGTGACCTTGACTGTGACCAATATGCTTAAAAAAAGCTTTTTCGAACTTTGTTGCCGCCGGGCGCATAGTTTATATAAATTTTTCTTAATTTTTAGGCCATTATTTACACGCTGAATTGTCTACGGATTTTATCGTAGAGTCCAAATCACGACAAACTACACACAGCGGAAGTGATAGATTGGCAGGGATGGCATCTCATCCCACCTTTGATGTTTTAAGAGGTCCGTAATATTTTGCTCTGCTCCTCACTCAGATAAAACATTTGTTATCTTCCTCTGTATATATTTCTTTTGACCCCAGAGGTATTGCGACCATGAAATTCACAGTTTTCCTTTCCTTTCCATTCCTTCGAAGATGCGAAATAGCTACGGCAGTTTTGGAGAAAAAAATGGAAATTATTTTTTACTCAAGTTTATAACACATGCAAATAAATTAAAAATGGTCGAAAATAACATATGATCATTATTAGGTAATCAAGATGTGACTCGGGTGACCAAAGACATATTTAAAAGCTTATGCTTCAGTCATACCGGTATAGAAAATCTTGCTGTGACTTTCGTTTCAATATTAGGATATATCGACAACGTTTTATGAGAACAATATTATTCATTTTCATTCCTGCTTGATTTGATATACCCCTTTAAACTCAAAATAAAAGACACCAGAGATAGAGTCTGACACTGACACATTTGCTTAACATTTTTATATTTTGCTAGAAAAACACGTCACTGGTAATCTAAAATAAAACTTTGATAAGCATAAAGACAATGATAATCATGTTATCTTTCTATCGTATACTTCCTTACTTACTATGTAGCATTATTCCATTATAATCTTCGTATATAGAGTTTGTTTTCTAGTTTATTCGACACGTAAACACATGCTCCACCTAAAAATATTTCTAAAATAAGGCAATGATGTTTTCCAGACTTTTTAAAAGGATTTTGGCAAACACGTCGATGAAACAAGGAGATCAACCGTTTTGTTTACTGATAACGTCAATTAACATGATGAGAATTCTATGGTTGGTAAATTGACATTGTTTGTAAATAAAACTTCTTTCCTGTCGGTGAAATGGCACAAAAAAGCGTGGAGAGAAACAGAAAAATAGCAACCAGGTTTTCTCATATTTCTCTTACAATGTATATTTAAAAAAATTATGTTTAGTTCAATTATATATAGGAATTAAAATTTACGCATAAATTTATTTTTTTATGAGAGAAAATTCATCATGCATTTGCTGACAATTTTTTACTTTATTTCTACATCATAAAAGAAGTATCTGACAAATAATTTTTAATGTAATATATACAGAAATCATTGGATAGAGCAATTCCCACAACTATGCACATTTATTTCCTTTCAATAGGGTATTCAAGGAACCAAATCTTTTGGAACACAATTGCCCTCGGGAAGCCAGAAACATTTTTGTTTGGTATCACACGTTGCCTTTTCTTTGGCTCTGAGACAATCAGCGAGTTCGAAGGCCAGAGTACGTCTTTTTATATAGTAATTCCTATTCACTGCCACGTTTATTTTCGAGTCACACTTTGCATCAAACCCAGCAGCACACTTGGCGTCACATTTAGCGTCAAACCCAGCAGCACACTTGGCGTCACATTTAGCGTCAAACCCAGCGGCACACTTGGCGTCGATCCATTTCCTTATTGAGCTTTGTACAGAGTAACAGTTTGGGGAGTATATCTCGTAACATCCAAAGAATTCTTCAAAAGATGAAAATTTCTGATTAGTACGAGTAATATTTAACGTCACATCAAGACACAGGCACTCTTGTTTCGGCGATAAATGTTTAACCAATAGTATATGAAAGGCGTATAGTTTATGGTGCGTAGCATTTTTGATGTTAGATAATGCATGTTAACTCTGTGTCTGCTGACCATAAGTTAATTAGTAAATATCCAATGAGTGAATGAGATAGGGTCATGTGATCAGCGGTGCGGATAAGCGGCTACATCACTTTGAATTTTGACACCCGCAAGCTGACCACTCAGTGCACGAAGCACGTGAATTTTGAAGACCCGCTACCTTCCCCAGCGAGCCTACCTCATTTCTAATGATTTTAAAAACAACATATATAAATTATCTGTTTTGTTTAATTGTGATATATCTTTCTTATATTTGAAAAGTTTGTTTAGATGTGGCAAAGTTTGTTTAGATGTGCCATCTTTTTGCTATATTTTTCTTATCAGGTTGATTTTCTTGTTCTAAATGTACTTTTTTCTAATCATTTTTGGGGGATCAGACATTTTTATATTTTGCGTAATTTTCATTCTGAGCATGTGAGTCTGATCCCCTCTTTTGTATGTGAAATTTATTGCCTTTGATTTCGTCATTTTAATAAATGACATTATTCATCTCATGAATAATGTCATTTATTAAAATGACGGTATAAATGTGAACAATTTAACAAACAAGAAGGGGATCAGATTCACAAGCTTTGATTAGCAGTTACGTAAAATATGATAATGTCTGATCCCCCAAAACTGACTAGAAAAAGTATCTGTAAGACAAGACAATCAAAACATCATATGAAAAAATTAGCAAAAAGATGGCACATCAAAACAAAATAGGCCAAGACCAGACAATCAAAACATCATATGAAAAAGTTAGCACAAAGATGGCACATCAAAACAAAATAGGCCAAGGATAGTAGTGAAACAAAATACAAGTACATAAAAAAATTATAAATAAACAAATTAAATCAGAACCAATCAAATATATAATTTTATATGACACATTAATACCCATTTTAAGGGGTAGGAATGCAGGGGTGGAGGAGGGTCTTCAAAATATACGTGCCTGATGTTGGCGTGGTCAGCATGCGGGTTATCACAAACAAGCTGCGGTGAGCTTGCCTATAAGCATAAGAATACATAAATAGTATTATAATAACACTGTGTTATTATATATAATACTATGGGTTAAAAATTATTACCGAAACAAGTGCCTGGGAAATCAAGACATAGCTTTTCATGTCACCTCTGTAATCGTCAAGGTTTTCCATATAAAACCGATGATTAATATGTACAGTAGGTAATCATACTTGTAACACTAACCCTAAAACTGACAAAAACCAATAGTTCAATTTTGATCCATGAGCTCGGCATCGGTCTCACTCGCGCACGACACTTCATATTCGTCTTATGCCTAATATTTGAAGCATGTTCAACCCGAAAAAATTTGCAATCGTTTATCAAGACTTTCTTAAAAACATTTACATTTACCATATCAACTTAATTCCTTAAATTCTATCTTTTTCCTCAATCGAAAATTTGTGGGATTAACTATAAACATTAGGGTTTGTAGGCTTTAGAATGCTCTAAGAACTCTCGACCAACTTAGGACTACCCTGTTGGAGGGTTCAATTGTATCCCTATGAGAAAGATAAATACTCTGATGGACTTAGTGCACAGGAAAATCAAGGTTGTTAATGATGTGCAAGGGTGAGAATTTTCAGTATCACATTTAGGTGGTACTGTGTCATATGAATTTCAATAACTCAAGAATTATCAGCCCAAACTCCATAAAATTTTTGAATCTTGTCGATTAAAGATGAATCTAAATGTTTGGTAAAAATAATTAAAATACATTAAAAATAATAGCTCTAATTCACTTTAAGTCTACTATGCGTTTCTTTTTCCTTTCTGTTTATATACGATAGGTTTGCCAGAGAGGGTAACACAGGATATAGAAATTTAAACCATTACATCGTAAAACTACATGTAAATTTTTATGAATGGTATGCTGCTTCCCTCGTATCTCGCAACACAAATCAAATTTGAAATTTTTAACCTGAATTGAAAGTGTTTTTTTTTTTCATTTTCTTTTTCTTGTTTTTTTTTTCCTTTTTTTTTTTTTTGCCAAGAATAAAGTGAAGGAGAGGAAGACATGTATTAGTGTGTGAAGGAAGGTGTGCCAAAAACATTTTTCACTTTTAATTTGTTGAACAAATATTACAGTTGGTTGTACATCTTCTTATTTACAGTTGTGTGGCAGAAGTGAAGATAATTTTATTTTTTTCTCTATATGTTTCATTGAAAACAACGTTTAACAAAATCATTGGCAAATGGTCAATTTTTGTCCAATTTAATTATTTATTTCAGTACTTAAACCAGAAAATATGTAGTTATCTTTATTTAACAGATCATAACTTATTTATTTTTAGTAAAAGATAGTTTATCACTTAACATCAGTTCTTAAATTCAAGATCAATGTTGACTATATAAGTCATTGTGAGTCACACTTAATTTTTTAAAATATCAATGCTAATCAGATAAAAACTGTAGTTTTATTAATTTCAACAATTTCTTTCATTATTAAGAAATTTGTGATAAAATCTGTAAAGAAATGTTGTCATTCCAGTGATTTTACAAAATTTTGTTTTCAATGAAATATATAGAGAAAAAAATAAAATTATCTTCACTTTTGGCACACATCTGTGCTTCGCTACATGTACCTCTTAAAACATGCTACATGCCTGAGAGAGGAATGCAAATTAGATTCTATTACTTATTTATGTCAATCCGAAGAGGACAAGATTGACAATAATAATATGGAACTTCTGGGTCTTTACCTTCTTAGAGTGGAAATCATGACGTTATTTAAATATATACTCAACATGATTTCAGACTTACGTGTACCTGAAAGATTTGTCTGTCGATTTAGTTTAATTATTACCACCAGAATAAAATATAACAATGGGCTACAAGTCTTACCTGTCGCACTTTTACGATAACATCTAATTGGTAAGTCCTGTCCAATGATAACTGTGATACTGGCGCTCAAAATAGCCAGAAAACATTTAGTTGAAAACTGCATTCCTGAAAAGGATTTTTAAAAATCGAAGAATATCTTATACAATCTTCCATATATGATATAAACATTTGAAAGAATGTAAATATACGTAGTATATGTTATATATAAACATTCATTCTTACCTGTACAGTGTTGATAATACCAAGTTTCAACAGACACCTGTCGCTGACGTTCACCTACTTGTGACAACTTTGATGTACAATCCAGTTTTAAAGAAAAATTATAAATGTGCGCTCTGGGTTATCCAATGCATACCGATTTTACTCCTTTTTTTATCGGACAATTTACGATGACTTCCTGAGGTGTATTTCCGAGACACTCCTTTTACTCCAATATCTTTTGCCTTTATCTCATGACGTATTAAAAAGTGTCTATGTGTCTTCCAAACTTCTTTAACTTAATGATTTATTCTTTTCTGATTATAATGGGGAGTATTGTACAGGATTATCGCCAAGAAATGAAATAAGTTAATTTTATCTAAAAAAAATTGTTGATTTGCAATCTCATCTAAAAATGGCCCGACTGAACTTTTGTTAAACATCAAGAAGCAAAAAATATATTTATTCTGGAAAATTGCTTTTCAAAATCTTAAGAAATGAAATTGAAATTATTCTGAGAAAAAAAATCTCGCCTACCGAGCCCGCTCTTTCACCCCGAGTCGGGAAATGGCAAACAATCATTTTTTAAAGAAAATATTATAATATTACAGAAGTGTCCTTAAACAAAACGTGGATCTGTTTTGAATTTCGGAAGTATTATCTGAAAACCTCTTGTTTATTCAAACATTTTTTTTTAAATTCAATTTTAATTTTGATTTAACAAATAAAATACATGTGCAATTTGAAAAATTATAGTAAAAGAATTTAGACAATTGGAAATTTTTATGAGCTTTTTTAGCAATCATCATTATTGTATGTTTACCTATAGGGGCTAAGGTGCTTCGACTTTAGTCATGATGGATTCAATTCAAAATTTCTTTGTTATCTTTAATATGTATTCCAAAGCAAATGTTTCATATCCTATTATGTCATTCATCACTTTCCAAGTTTGCGAGAAAGTTTCCAGGTACGCTCAATTTGAAATTAAGTATCGATCTAAATAAATATCTATGATTAAAACCTTTTTTCCAATACTTCAAAAATATGCTTTTTTATTTTGATAAAAAGAGCACTACATTTTGTCACCTTTACATACAAACCTAAAAATTGCACAATTGTGCAAAGAGAAATTTTTGCCCTAAAGTATTCATAAAACGGTGGGAGAAAGAAAAATTGGAGGGTATATGACTGTTTTATAGCGGTTTATAAATGATCAACGCGTAAAAACACAGCCAAAAAACGGAACGTCATTGAGTGTCATGGAGCACTGCACTACGTAAAAATTATGTAAGCAGACTGGAAAATGTCTAAAAAGAGATTAAAATGTTAAAGATGCTGTCGGGAATTTTCTACACCTACGAAGGGCAAGTTTTCAAACGGTTGTATCTTCATAAGAATGGAAGGATTAACATTTTGGAAAGAATTGCATGGTTTTTTGCTAAATTTACTGCAAGAGACAAAAGACAAAGAGATATAAAATTTTATGAAAAATTGAAGAAATGAAAGATTTATAATATTTTATTTTTCATGTCTCATGACCTTATGATAAAAATCGTTGTAAATTTTCAAAATTTTATTTTATGGACCTGATTTTTTACATACCAATAAAGAAAATGTGGGAATTTATTCACACAAGTCTTAAGTACACAATAGATTTTTTGTAATTCAATGTGTGCGACCCCCAAGATAATATTTAATTCCAGAGGTAGAAAAATGCGTAGTGGAACAATATAAATGCACACTTTGGAAAGAATTGCATGGTTGCTAACATAGAGACCAAAAAAATATATAAAGTTACTTCTCGTTTACACGAAATAAAGTCTTAATCTTAATGCGACAAGATAATTTTTAAAAAATATTCTCAACAATATTTTTTTAAACAGTTTCCAGCACGTAAAAAAAAATAATAAAGAAAACCAGTATCGTCATGTCTTTGGTTTTTGTTTCTGTTTGGTAGGAATGATTTCTTTCCAAAAACTGCAATTAAATTGTTCACAAAGGCATGTTAGGTTAAAATAAAATATTAAGACAATGAAGAGTATTCATCTCGAAAATTCAGTGAAACAATACTTCATTGTAATTGGAGCAGAGCAAACATGGATCTCAAAATTTCAGAGGTGCCATTGAGGAGTGAGCATCTACTGCCCACCAATCACACCCACTGTGTTCTCCTTGTCATGATCCGGGAAATAAACGTGGACAGATCAATGTGTAAATCATGGCCTAGCAATTAGAATGAAAAACACCAGTAAGCATTTACTTTGTCTCATGATAGGCTATAAGTGCTGAAAAGGTCATTGTATCGACCATAAAACTTGCCAAATGAGAACTTCAAACGAGACTGTTGATATTCTTGTTTGATCAACTTTTTTGTCAATACCTTGCCCCGTTTGAGAAATTTTCATACGTAGAGCATGGTCTTGCATATCAATTTCACTGATAAACAGAAAAATCCATATGCAGGCGATAAGCTTAAATGAGGAAACTCATTTATCATTATGCTTTGATGTAAATTTACTATCAATGTTTTTTTTCTAATAAAATATCAAAATTTGAAACAAATGTGTCAGACTTTTGGTATCTTTATTTCAAGCTCTTGAATTAAAAGAATTTTTAGCTGTATATTGGCATTATTCAAAACCAGATGTTCAGTTGATTATCAACCGTTTCTACTGGTGTTTTGAGGAAGATATGTCTAAGATAAATAATTGCAATATTTTAAAAAGCTCCAGGACCAATGACGTTCCATAATAAAGAATTAATTAGAAGGTCAGGGATCAGCTCCCCGGTCAATAGCATTGTTTCATTAACACAACATTTATTCATATATGATACATAGTAACATGTATATTCAATTCTTTGTGTCTTGTTATTTAAGAGCCTTCAAAAGCAAAAATTTGCAATAAATAATAATGATCTAAAGTATTATATTGAACGTCTTGAAATCTTAGTGTTTTTCTTCTTATTAGTATTTGTATATACAGCAATTTCTCTAATTATAAGCCAGGTTATTTGATCTTTTGTGATTGTTATTTTCAAACATTTAAATGGTTGCGTTGAATTTAACAAATTAACGTCAATATTGCCTTGAACAAAAAATCCCACTACGCTGAGATTTGAACAAGAAATTTTTTTCTTAGATATTTTTTTCACAGATGTGCCAACTTCTAGAGTTCCATCATGAAGATAATCAGCCCTTCTTATTGTTTTTCCAGTGAGCACAACTACACGTGCGATTTTATGCGGTGATTTGAAAACTACTGTATAGTGGTCTCCAACTCGTGGAGTAGTTGACCAAAACATTTCATTGTCATTTGTGGAATACGCAAATGCGGGTTTGAATGACATCCATGGAGAGAGGGATGTAAAAATATCTGCTTCCGGGTTATCTCCATGGAAACGTTTCTTGAATGACGGAAAGTGCGAATAGGATTCGGTGACATTTCTTACTAAATCTGGCATAGATGAAAAATATCCTCTATGCTGAAAAAGTGATGGTATTCTAAGGAATCTTTTTTCTTGTAACATGAGTTTTAAAAAGTAGAAAATTAAATAATCACAAGGCTGTTCGTTATAAAATGTTCTGAGTAAACCTGCCAGTTTTTCTAAATTATTTGATTTAAAGAATTTTCCAATGAATCCCTGACTTGAAAATTCCAGCATCGTCCAATATTTAGATTTATGCATATATTCTTTTATTTTGTCCACAAATTTGGGAACTGTGATGACGTCATCCTCTAATTGTAAGTAATACTGCGACCTATTGGCACAATATTGCATTAAAAAAGAGTAATCCAAATTCTGTTTAGATCGCCATCGAACTCTGGTCTCTGAATCATTGAAGGTCCGTTTCAGATGAGTCAGCTGGGCATACAAATCTTCCGGTGTTTCTATAATCGTTATTTGTCCACTTTGTATGTGTGGGAGAAACATTCTGGTTAAGTTAGTTTTAATGTTTTCCCTACACGCCTTGCGTGTATCACATATGCATACGACAATGGTGACCCCTGTCACTCCCTGCATGTTATTGATAAGGGACGTCACGGTAGAATTCAGGTAATTCTTGTTCCTACGGCAAACTGTAGGAATACCAATCATTAGCCAAGCTGTAAATAACAACCAAAAATAGGTGAACGTGATACATAATTGTGTGCAATACATTATTAAGTGCACTTTTAGTCGAAATGTTAATTAAAATCAATTTAAAAGTGTGTTTAGGAGAGAGAGAGAGATATTTATAACTAACAAATAAATACATGTACTATAGTACACTAAAGTAATAGTAATTCAAAGTTATTTTCATTAAAGTAAATATTCCAAAGTTTTTACTATAGTAAATCAAAATTCCGAAGTTTTTTACTATACAGTAAATCAAAGTTCTAAAGTTTTTACTACTGTAAATCAAAGTTACAAATTCTAACTATACTTAATGAAAGTTTCAAAGTTTTCTGATCAGTTTAACAATTTATAAAAACTTATGTATTTTTATCAATTTGTGTATAATTAGCCATTTTAAGGGGGTAGTATTGTGTTGGTTGGGGATGGTTTTTGTTGTACATTTTGATTTAAGGGGGCCGACTGGGGTTTTTTTGTGTGAAATTACCATATCGAAATTCTTCATTTTATACCATATATAACTTACATTAACTTCAGTGTATATGCCAAGTTTGGGGGAAATCTACCGTCTAGGTATTTTTAAGGGACCGTCTCAAAATACAGGTATATTTACTATAGGATTATATAGGAAAATACCAAGTTTATCATTTTGAAGCAATTTATACAAATACTACCATAGATTTTTTGTTCAAACTATAACATATGATGAGTAATACTATATTGTACATAATATGTAAGAAACACAAAATTCTACCGTCTTGTTACCAGAGGGGACATCTCAAAATGCCAAAAATGAACGAATTTACCTGTTTTTTTAGATTACAAAAAATATGACCGACAAAAAGGATTTATATTAAAACATTATAGAAATAATAGAGATACTCTCAAATTTCTATGTTTAAAATTCTATGAGCGTATGTTTATTATTTTTTCTTTAATAACATTTTATTATCCCTTTATGTAAGAGCTTCAGTTTTATCATAACGTCAAAAACACACTGTAACCACATCAACCTACCTATTAATTGCAAAATCGGTAAAAAAAAATCAGTTATATGAAAATGTAATTATATTTTTAAACCTGTAATTTCTAAAAATTTATTTAATTTTATTAAATAAGCAAAAAAAGTTGCTTTAAAACAGTACGTACGCTTCATTTTACTATGATCCGCAAAAAATTGCACAATGAAAACCAAAGTCGGCCCCTTAATATGTTGACTGAAGTTGAGGAGGCAGATTTCTTTATTCTAAATGACCTAAATTTTATTTCTGTAGCATATATATCATTTTATTCTCTTGATAAATAAGACTAAAGTTAATCTACATAACATTTAAATTAAATATAATGAAAAAAACATTGCTTATTCATCAGTACAAGAGACACTTTTTTTACATAAATGTTCATTCCATGTACATTATTCTTTTAGGGGAGTGGTCAGGTTTAAAAAAAATTCTCTGAAGCTTTTATGAATCTTAATCTTGAAATATCAGAAATATGAAATTATGAAGAATGGGAATTAAAAACACACTAACATCAAAGTTCCAAAATTTTTACCATAGTAAATCAAAGTTCAAAAGCTTTAACTATAGTAAACGAAAGTTCCAAAGTTTTAATTTTAGTAAATCAAAGTTCCAAAGTATTCACTAAAGTAAATCAAAGTTCCAAAGTATTTACTTTGGTACTATACGAGTAGTTAACTTAAGTACATGTAAATATAAAATAATAGAATTTTTGTTAGGAGAGAGAGAGAAAGAGTAAAATTGATACAGTACAAAAGGGACTGCCAAAATCCTGATGGAATGACAGACAAGAAACATGTACAATTACTATAAAGAAGTTTATGAAGGGTTTTCTAACAGGATATTAAAGTAATTTTACCTTTGTTTGGCTTCGTATTCTGTATAGAGAAAAAGAAAATATATCTTGTTTCTTTGATGTCAAGCATTGAATATCCAAGTTTATGGTAAAACAAAATATAGGAAAAATTTTATTTAAAAAAAACTTCATACCTCCCACTGCACTGCATTTCGCTCCAGAATCCCAATCTTTGAGACCGAATCTAGAGATATAAAACAATGCAGCAAATTTAAACTAAAAGTTGAGTTGTTTATAAATATATAAATTCAATTGTTTTTTAAACCTACACCAAAGATATGCATATTAAATTTGATATGGAAGATATTTTAATTACGACAAATATTAAGGAAAATCAAACCTTCAAGTTATATTACATGTGCATTAAATAATTTCAACATGTTATCCAAAAAAAAAAATAAAATTAAATAAAAATTCGGAGTTGATTTGTACAAAACAGACCGGTCTGTATAACTGGTACAGCCTGATTCCCCATCAGAGATCTATGTACCTCTAACATAACGACATGCTCAGACGAAGCACGTCATTTATATGCTTTCTGTTGTATAACCATAAAAATCCATATTAGCCGTTACTTTTGACAGATAATATTGATTTATCATTAATTACATATGCTTCAAATAAATCTGCGCTAAATAGATTGCATGTATCCTGATGGTCAGTGCAAGTTACTCCTGAGAATAACACTTTTGGCTAATACAAAATTCGTGATTGTAATAAAAGCATTTGACTAAAAATAAGACATATAAAATATATTTATTTTAATTGTTGAAAAAACATGGAATTTAATTCATCATAAGAGTTGGTAATTAAAGTAAAATTTCAAAAAAAATTATAGTGACAGAGATGATTTTAATCAATGCAATGAATATAAATTTATGGTTATGCAATTTCAGTCAAAAGCTGACACTGTGTCTTTGTAAATATGTTTTTATTGTCTCCATTAAAAAGACATTCACCAAAATGCATTTAAAATGAAGCTTTGGCTTCTCAATAAACCTTTTTGGATTGAAAAACAAGCGAGCTTGAAATAAGATAACAAAGACTATGACACATCTCTTTATATTAATTTTGGATATTTTACTATATGACGACTTTAACTTTTCATCAGTCAATTTCCCTTATTTATGCAGCAATATACCTTTATCACTTTCATATAGGGATTATTTCTATCAGTTGATTCGATACGCAAAAGCACACTCTACGTATGATTAATTTCTAAAATAAGGTTATTCATTGACAAACAAGTTGATAAAACAAAAATTAATATCACCAGTTTCGTTTATTTAAAGTCATAATTTCGTAAGGTCTATGGATGATACAAATACCTTGTCAGCAAATATACAATCAATCAGAGAGTCAAACATACATATTAACTTTGTATAATGATTTACATACTAATTTTTTGGTTATTTTTAACATTCTAGATTATTAGGGGATTTTCCTGTTATTTTCTAGTCATGACAAAGAGCACACGGCGTGATCAGTCGGCAAGGGATGCTCACTCCTCCATGACACCTGATCTCATCTTTATGTTCTAGAGGTTTGTGATTGCTCTGCTCCTAATTTGTATTATGTAATGTACTTCTTAGCTTGAATACTGTTCGTTTTCCTCCATACATTTAACGAAACTATTTTTAAAAGGTACAAAAAGGTGGAGAGAATATACATTTGTGAAAAAGTGAACACGTGATACTAATAATCGCACTATTAAATTCATCATAACATATATATTATCCATCATAACCTGTTGGAGAAAAATATGAAAACCACATGATTCTTTGTCTTTAATGTAAAGGGAAAAAAGGAATTAGATGGATTACATGATTAACATTTACTTTCCCAGCTGACAGACTTTCAAGCGATAATTAATGTTTTTTTATCTTGAAGTTCACAGTTTATATAAGAAGGATATGGAGATAACGAACAGTATTCAATCTCAAAGTCCATAAAACAAAAAAAATAAGAGCAAAGCAGACAAGGACCTCCGAAACATCAGAGGTTGGATCAGGTGCCATGGAGGAGTAAGCATCCCCTGCTGACCGGTCACACCCGCCGTGTGCTCCTTGTCATGATCAGGAAATAAAGGGAAAATTCGGCTTCAATTCAGTGTATAAATAATGGACTAACGTCAGTCAGTATTTGACTCAATGATAAATTGCATTTGCTGACAAGGTCATTGTATCGACCATAGAACTTACGAAATGATGACTTTAAACGAGACGGCTGATATTCTTGTTTCATCAACTTGCCTGTCAATAATTTACCTCGTTTAAGAAATTGTTCATACGTAGAACAAGCTCTTGCGCATCGAATCAACTGAGATATATATACTCCGTATGCAGGTGATGAAGGTATATTGCTGCATAAGTAAGGGAAGTTGACGATAGAAAAGTTAAAGTCATCACGTTTATCATATAGCTTGGTTGTTAGATTACCATTAACGTCTTTTTCAATTAAAATATCCAAGTATGAAACAGATTTGTCAAATATTAGACAAATATGTGGTATCAAAAAATATCTTTGATAACCAGGTTTTATATATTGAATTTTATATACGAATGCTAAAAGGAAATAAAGTTTGAACATTTCAATTTTTTTTAATTGATAAGTTCGTTATAAAAGATATATTTATTATATCTAATTGAAGGCCACAGCTATAGTAAATTGTTTTCTTCGTTGTAACCGTAAAATTTTACAAAGATTTGTTCATATGAATATAAAAAAACTCCGCTATAACGTGAATTCGCTGTATCCGTGTTCGTACTAAACGAGTTTTACTGGTTCCAAAAGATTGTTGGAATACCTGGTCTCCAAAAACCACATAGATATTGTTAATCAGAAACTCAAGCATCTGTTTGATGTCAACTTCAGAGTTCTTGTGCATGCAATCAGAATTGTTTTAACAAAATAATTTTGCAAATGACCAATGACCAGGTAAGTAAATTTACGAGTTCCATTTTTATTTTAAAAAGCAGCTGTCAATGATATCGAAAAGCCTGGACTTTAATTTATCGTTGGGAATGGTTGTAAATAAAGTTGAAAAGTCGTAAGTTTTTAAGCTGTTGATTTTGGTAAAATCTCTTGTAATTTCAAATTGTCCAAAAGTTCTTTGGAATTTTTGAGTATCCACATCTGATTCACACCACTTCTTGAACATATTGTTGCACAGTACTCCTGAAGTTTTTGAACTAATTGGTTATAACACTATTGTCATAGGCATTCCCATATTTTATTTATAACTTATATTGACAATAATAATTTTATTTCAGTCTTTAGATTTCTACATTAATGTTTTTTTCAGCATGATGTCCCATCAAATCTGGCATTTGTAAATATGGAATTTTAATTTTGATGTATAATTTATGCGTGATGTGATTCAAATGATAAGGAAAACTTTTTAAAAATGAACCTAGAGCTCATGGTGTTAACATACCTTCTATACGATAGTTTCCCAGGTACTGCCAAAGAGTGTGGATATACACACACACGGACAGGGTAATAACAATCCAACTGACACGATATCCCCACCTGCATAAAAATCGCAATGTCGTCTTCATCATTTCATTCGGGCATTTCTACAATGAAATTTTGCAATACAACTATCATTGATAAAATAATAGTAAAGTTCATTTCAGAAAAAGCTTTTTCACATATTTACCCATATACCTAACGTCAATAAAAGAAGAATTATATCTCACCGTAAAATCTGTAATCAAATAATGTCTATCCCAGAAATTACAGGTAATAACATGAAATGACTAGAGTTATATATTTATTTTCCTCATGACAACTCTAGGACCATTAAACGGACAGTAGTGACCAGCGCTGGCCGTAGATCACGACCTGTGAACTCCAAAACACTGTCGGCACCGAGCCCAAGACATCCTGTCCGGTGTTAGTAGAACTAAACGAAGTACAGCCATAACTAATCCTACCGTGAATCCACAAAAAAATTAAAATGGTTTTAATTTTGACAGATTGCATTCAAGATGAATAGTGTATAACATCGACTGAGTACGTTCGGCAAGGATTTCATAATTCGGGAAACACTTCATTTTAAATATGTTAAATACATTACATTGAAAGGTGCGTAGCTGTGTTCAGAAAATTCTTAGTGCTCTGTTTGAACGGTTGAGACTAGGGCTTACTGTTCGTTGTCTCCATATGTTTCATACCTGAAAGTGATTTCCCGGGGCAAAAATAATTTTGATCTTTTGACATTGACCTTAAAAATTGAACCACTCTTTAAGAATTTGAAACTGTTAAATAATGTGTTACGATTTTCATATTATACAATTGTATTCCTTGTAAGATGCCTTTCTTTCTGTACAAATAATTTTGAGCCAGTGACCTTTACCTTACGTTTGACCTACTTTGGAAAAAAATTAACTTTGGGTAAAACTTAAACGGTGCTAGGGTTATCATATTCAGCAAGTGCATTTCTTGTGAAAAGTTTTACCTATTGTAAAACAACAACGTATCCTTTGACTATGACCTTCGATTTTGAACTTCTTTTGAAAACTTTAACGTAAGCCATTAATTCTGAACAGTTGGTGCTAGGGCTTTAAATTTTTCTAAAATTTATTTTTATTGTATCAAGACATTTACAGACATAAACTAGGGTACCAACAACTTTGACACCTTAGACTTGATCTACTTTTGAGAAACTTTTCTTTTAAACGGTTGGTGCTACATTGTACGCAATTCATATTTCACAGATTAATTCTTTGTGACAAGACTTTCGAATTTAAATATTGTATTTGAGAAACTTAGAATCACATCTTAAAACCATATGCTAGAATTATAATCAGACAATCATGCTTTCGAAAGGCATATTTTGGACCGAACAGGCTATAATTAAAAAGTGTTTTCTTCTCTGTGTTGCACAACTACAGATGAATGAAATGTAAAGATACTTATAACAAACAGAAACCAAATACAAAATGGGAGCAATGGATACAACGCATCAAAGATAGGTGGGATAAGGTGAAATGAATGAGTGAGCATCCCATGTCGAACGGTCACTCCCGCCATGTGTGCTAATTGTCTTGATCGGGTAAAACTGAAAGACACGTAGACAATTGTGTATAAGAAAATGGCCAAATAATTTACATTAAAAAAGGTCAGTCTACATATGTATATTCGATTTTATGATTAATTGTATTTGCATGCCAAAAGGTCATTATATCGACCTTGAAATTTGCGAAATGACCTTAAACGATGCTTTTAATATCATTGTTTCTTCAATGTATACCTGTACTTTTGCTAATCAATTAGGAGAGAAAGGCTTCTTATGTATGCATGTAATAAGTATTATTGCTATATGAATAAGAAAAGGTGACGATTGAACGATAGAAAAGTTGGATTTAATTCATTTTTTTTTAATTTTAATGAGAAACTATTTCCAATGGTGTATGCGGCAGCGTAGGAGGAACGACAACTCTAGATAGAGAATGATAGGAAATTATTTTGCTTTATCATTTAATTTTACTTCGTTTTGATTTTGAAAAATACAGATCGTCTTCACCGGTTATACTGTATTGACTTAAAACTGCTTGACGGTTTTTTTTCTTTGAGAGCCGAAAAAAGAAATCAAAATAGATACATGGAAAATTTGAATCTTTCTTTTCACCATCAATAATGTAGTTGATTGTGTAAACTAATTAATCCGGGATTCGGCGCAGTTCATTTAATAAATGAAATCAAGTAACATATTTTGTATATTTAAAAAAAAAACTTCAAAGACAAGTTGGCAAAATTAGGCAATCAAAGTCAACATTGATATCTGATTATGTTCAGATATTTCCTAAATAATTATGTACTTATATCTGAGTTGAAATGGTAAATTATTTCTTCCTTTCCTACAATATATAATGTATAATTATCGTATTTATTGACTAAAGAAAGTGTTCAAATAAGAAAAAATAATCTGCTTCAATTACTTAAGTGAAGTAATCAAACATTGACCGCTGCAGTAAAAATTTACGAATAAAACAAAATTTTCACCCGGGAATGAAACTCGGTCACCCATAAGGAACCAGATAATTGAGAGTAATATAATAATTCTATGTCGATCGGTTACATCAGCAAAATGTTTCTTTCAGTTGGTGTTTAAGTTTTAACGTCTATATTGAATAATTTTAATTCAGTTTTCGATTCCCAAAATAAACTAGATACTGAAAATAATGCATTGAAAAATTTATGCTAAATCGAGTAAGACAAATACTAACAAGAAATACAACCTTCTTATACTAAGGAGATACTGCATTGTGTAGTAAAAATATGTCTGCAATTCTTTATTCTAATACAATGATTTCTCGTTTATTTAGAACAATAAATTAATGACTATTAAAGCTGTCAAATCTTAAGTACCTCTCTGCTAAAAAAAAAAAACAACTACCAACCACCAAAATACATTTAAATTATTTTGTGACACAGATGTGCGTTTTATTCCTCTGATCTGATGTGATGTACTAATAGCTAATAGCGAAATTGAAAAACACATTGTCATTAGTGAGGCTATATCATTAACTGTACGTGGTATGATACATATCGTTCATCAGATTAAAGCCGAAGGCTATGTTCGCTCATATTTTTGTGTAAACAAAACAAATATTTTCTTAGGAATTCCACCTTTTAACAGTGTTTATTATAACTAATAGTAAAATTTATTGTGCACAAGAACAGTATACGTAGAACTTGTTGCTTAACAATTACTAGTACATGTATTGATAGAATATTCCCTTGACCTGACAAAAATAAGATCGAAACTGTTTGAATATTATTTTTCAGGCTTAAATTGTGTCTTATATGTACGTATATATTTCTGCATCGTTATGTTATCTGATTCTGCTTCATCCCGCTATGTTTCTCTGCCAAGTACACAAACATGCACACACACACCCTCACATGTATATATTCCTATTAATAAGAGATATACAAAGCAGATGTGTGCCAGGCAGAAGCTCCCAAGGTTAAAGTAGGGTGTAAATAAAAGGAAGCATAGCTTACACAAACAAGCAAACATGGAGGAAGAAGAAAAAGTAAGTGCGGGTTATAGTATAATTAAAGCTTTACAGTTTGTATAGTTTTAGTCAGAGACCAAAAGATCTTATGTATTAGTAGGGTATGCTATGTCTGTCTTAGTGTTTATAAACATAGGAATCTCAGGAATTTTTCTACATACTGCGCACAATTTAGCAAATATGTAATTCTAAGAAATATGGTTTTGACAGCAGGCTATAATACTTTAAAACCAATGTTGCTAAATTGATTATTTTCTTTGAATATGCTTAATTCTTTAAATTATGAAGTGCTTTATTGGCTTGCACTACTGTTGTGTATATGAATCAATTATTAAATTCACTGCGTTAATGAATTTTTTTTTTAGAAAACCAAGTCTGATAAGAACGCAACAGGTGCCGAACCAGAAAAGTGGACACGAGAGAGTTTACAGCGCCTCTTAGCTGACGCAATCACACATCAACTTCCGCTGGATGATATCAAAGTGATCCTGAATGGCGGTGCAGATATTAACGGAATGGTCACAAAAGGTTTAAGACCACTTCACTATGCTACATTCGTAAATTCAAAAGAATGTGTTCAGTTTTTGATTAACAATGGTGCATCGGTCAATCTGACTGATGACGTTGGTTATACGCCCTTACATATATGTTCCAGAAAGGGCTATTCAGAAGTTATGAAGATTTTAATAGAAAATGGCGCTACAATTAACTTCTGCTCGGCTGAGGATGGAGAGGTTCGTGAATCTAGTCGTTCCTTGGGTTACCTAACATTGGAACCTCTTAACATTGCGATAGATCAGAATCACACAGACTGTGTCCGTCTTCTACTTCAGAGTGGGGCCCGTCCCGACAACAAGTATTTTATGGGATATGAAATAAATTTAGTGCCTTTAGATCATCTGCAATGCTTGAAATTGATTATAGATTTTGGTGCAGATCCAAATACTTGTAATAGGTGTGGAATAACTCCTCTAATGAGGGCATGTAGAGAAAATAACGCACGTGCAGTAAACTTTCTCTTAGCACACGGAGCGGAAGTTGACGTCGAATGCCCACCTCGATTTGAACAAAGGAGAGCCATTCATTTTGCAATTCAGGTTGGGAACTTAGAAATTACAGAGATCTTGCTACAAAATGGGGCCTCTAGGACTCGATCTGAGAATTACAGATACAGTCCTTTACATGAAGCAATACTGAGAGATCAAGTTAATTTGTGCAAATTGTTGATAAACTACGGAAGTAACGTTAATGAGAGAACAGAAAGTGACGCCACACCTGTAATGTTAGTCTGTGGTACAGAGGGACTTCACCACAGAAAACAAATTCTTGAAATCCTTCTCAACAATGGAGGGGGGGTAAATGCGTTTTCAGACCATGTCAGTTATTCTCACCCATGCTTATCGCCCCTCACAGAGTACCTTAAGCTTGAAGATGAAGAGGCAGACTTTGAAATTGTTTCACTCCTCGTCCAACATGGAGCTAGGGTCAGTTTTCGTGGAACCCGTGGAGTTAATTACGTGAGGGATCCATATGGAATACTCTCTTCAATGCAGAAGTTTGTTTCAAAAGACAATGTGTTTAACTTACTAGTGGAGGCTTCATTTAATTTTGATGTGGACAGTATAAAACAGACGGATTTGATAGCACCTGACGTTAAGCAATACTTAACTATGCTAGGAAATCGCCCAAGACAGCTAAAACAAATTATACGACTATCTCTCCAGAAGTTTTTATCTCCTCAATTTCCTAGCACTGTTAAAAAATTGCCTGTACCACCCTTTTTGAAATCATATCTTTTATTTCATTTAGAATAATAATACTAAAATGAATTGCTTGCTAGTTCCCTCCTCGTAGTTATCTTCCATTCGCAATTGATGATTATTTTAACTATTTTTAACAATAAGCCAAAAAACAGAAGTTTATTCAAAGAGTGTTATTAGACATTTAAGAACTACAATAACTTCCGGTATCAGTGATGCAACAACGCTGGTTGTCAGCGCATGCTTCATCCCACCAGCATTCATACTCCATCGGATTTCTGTTTTGAGATATGTCGCACTCAGATGGTCGATTTTCATCACTGACCTTTGGGCTATCTGTAATAAAATTCATAAAAGCTCAATAAAATTCGGTAGGGCGCTAACTTTTATTGTGACGACTTTACTTGTAGGTATTTACAATACAGCTACGACTTCCACAAATATTCTTGCAATTGTTTAATGGTTTCTTTTCTACTCTTCATTTTGATGTAAACCAATACAACTACGACACTTAAGAAAAAACACACACAAATATTCATGCAATTTTTTAATGGTTAATCTTGTTTTTGCTAAAGAATAGATATTTCTTCTATTCATTTTGATATAAACCTAGCCTGTGTTTTATAAAATGTTTTTAATTAGTAAACAGAGAAAAAACTTGGAATGGCCTAGTATAAAATTTAATTAGTATCCTTATAGCCTAATCAAATTAAACTTAAAGAATCAACATAAAATACATGCATTTAAAATCCAAGGTTTGCAATTCAGAATTGTAGTTAATTTTTTTCAAGTGTAATTTTGGGAAAGTTAAAAGTTTTTTTAAGTGATTCTTCTTAATGTTGATCAAGATTTTGTAATAAACAATTATATCTTTAACATGTTTAATGCAGTCGCATCTTGTATCTCTGGCTCTCTGGGTGTGGTTGATTGATGCTAAAGAAAGTTTAAAAAGTGAAACCAATTTTCTTCAAAACAACCTACCATCAACGCATTCTTTTCTACAAGTGGATTTGGTGCAAGGTACCGAAAGATCGCAGTGCATGTTGGGAATAAAATATCCACAATCCATCTGAAACATCATACAGACCATTGTTAGTTACGAGAAAATAATTCTATACAAGGATAAGAAACTGGAAATTCATTTTTCACACTTGAGGCCATGCAATATACATACGCATATTCCCGGAAAACTTTGCAATTTTCTTCCTCTATCTTCATAACTCATAGCATTCATTTCCTGCACCACTACTACCATCTAAAATAGAAACTGATAGCACTGAATTCTTTTAAGTTTTATTAATAATTGATATCCATATAAATTATCTGACCTGTAAATAGGAAATATGAGATATGTATTACTGGTAATATATAATCTATAGGACAAACGTAACATGGGTATTTAAGATAGATAAAAAAAAAGCAATTACCAGTAGAATGATCCACCCAGAAACACCACTGCTCTGCTTCATTCTGTCACGATAACACTGTTTGTACGATAACACTTTTTTTTTACTGCGAGAGTTATTTATACTCTGAAAGTTACATCCCCCGGGGATCAATCCCAAATCCAAGGTTAGATTTAATTTAGATTATTGAAATAATATGATTTATATCAACAATTAAAGATTTTAATTTATGCCAAAACAATGAATGGATGTTATAACGAAGCATATGCATCAATCTCGTTTTGTTTTATGAACTTTTGATCTTGAATACTGTTCGTTATCTCCATATGTTTCATGATCGTGTAGGCTTTTAGGTAGCCAGAGGAATCAACTGCTGTTTAAGTGTAACAAATTTGAATAGTTAATATTTTTTGTTCAATTTACGCACCTGAAAAGGCATTTATTTAGAGAGCAGTTTCATATACAGTTATATACGAGGGTTGTCTCAACACTCTACAGAGTTTCAGTATTTAACTTTTTCCAAGACTACATAGACTTAGCTCATAATAAGAATCTTTCGAAAATTTTCTGGTAGATAAACTTTGTTGTTGATCGATAAATTGCGGAGTTTTAACATTATCACATGTAAAACAATTTTAATAAAAGTCTTATTGTTCCCTAACACCCAGAGCAAGCTCAGTTGTCGAAAAAGATGTTTTTAATTCACCATTCAGACTTTTTACGGAAAAATACACATATTTTATGAGTTAAATTCTTTAATTCATTAAAAAGTTAATAATATATATATATATATATATATATATATATATATATATATATATATATATATATATATATATATAATTTATATAAGTTTATAATTTATATAAGTTTATATTTTTAAATTTTATAATTTATATATATGCTATGCTAGTTGACAGTAAACTAGCCATTCTCGTATGGATTTACCAACGGAGGAAAATTTGAAAAGAAACGGATATAGAAAATAACTCAGGCACATAACGAATTTGAACAAGTTTTTAAATTCAGGAAAATAGAGTAAAAGTATATAAACTCATTTTTTCTTTCACAAAGTAATACGAAAGCAGGAAATATGCATGTGTAAAGTTAGCTAAAGTAGTTCCGACTGCTAAGTCGATTAAACTCCAGTTTCTATTGATGCAGTTATCAAAATAATTTTTTACCCAATCAGAATCTATTATGTTATTATATACCTAAATTGTATCAATCAATTTTACTGCTGAATTTACGTAATCACGTGACGTCCTGATCCGACTTTCCGGATCACCACACGGTGGTTTTCTGAATCCATATCACCACTCTCTGAAACTGATGACGTAGTACGCAAAAACATGACGTTATTTTTCTTGAGCGTTAAAAAGTCCATTGTTTTTATGTCTTGTTTTATGGATAAATATACAAAATTGATCTTTAACGTTTATTTTGGGTATATTTAGCTAATTATAAGGGGGTATATAATAAATTTTTCATTATAACAGTAACTTGATCCGAAGTATCAATAGTCCGACTGCTAAGTGCAATTGAACTCCAGATTCTATTGATGCAGTTATCAAAATAATTTTTTACTCAGTCAGAATCTATTATATTATTAAATGATAGAATCTTTCGTTAAAAATGATATGGATTATCACAGATAGCCCTTTTTTTATTAGCAAAACTATAAACTTATCAAGGACAGATCAGAATCTATTATTAATTTTCTGCTATTAAAATACTTTTACTCAAAGTAGGCAGATGTTAACGAAGGGTGAACCTTATTTACCTTTTGGAGAAATCAATGAACCAGATATGCATTGACAATCATTGTTTAGTATACAATTCTCTGTTAGCCCTGGGTTTTCAGTAAGGCGTAGCATTCTCGACGCTATTTAATTATCGTCTCTCAAATGGTAACCTTGATTCTCATTGGTTAAGAAATTAAAAACATCAGAAACTTTAGATTGTTGTTGAAAACGATGAGATGACTATGTCCCACCTCTTTGCCGTACACACGTCATCAGTCATAAAAAGGGATTTTGACGGTTATGTGCTCGCTCATATTCACAATTCAGTTCTTAAAAAATTGAAAAGAAATGAAAGATATAAATTCTATAAGAGTCCATTGCTCCTCCATCTAAGAAATCTTTGACCTTTTTCTAGGAAGAAAATACGTTTTCTTCAATTTGAAATTAGAAACTTAAAACTACTACACAATGCAAGTTTAAAAGAATGTGTTTAATTTTTGAATAAAATCTAATCTGATGATGTTGGTTATACGCCCTTACATATATGTTCTAGAAAGGGCTATTCAGAAGTTATTGAGATTTTAACAGAAGATAGCGCTATTACTAACTTCTGCTCATCTAGGGATGGAGAGGTTTGTGAATCTAGTCCTTCCTTGGGCTACCTAACATTGGAACCTCTTAACATAGCGATAGATCAGAATCATACGGACTGTGTTCGTCTTCTACTTCAGAGTGGGACCCGTCCAGACAACAAGTATTTTATGGGACATGAAATAAATTTAGTGCCTTAAGAACATCTGCAATGCTTGAAGTTGATTACTGTAAATTACTTAATATTCGCGTTGAATTAATTATCACGTAATTTTGCGAGAAACACCAAACACGAAATAAAATAACTCGCCTTTATTTTTATGGGGCTGAAATCTATGTAAAATTTATTGATCAACCGTCCATCCGCGAATTATTATTCTCGCGATTTGCCGTTGAATAGCCCATTCTCGATAATAAGTACTCGCGAAAAATAAAGAATCTACAGTATAGATTTTGGTGCAGATCCAAATACTTGTAATAGGTGTGGAATAACCCCTTTAATGAGGGCAAGCAGAGAAAATAACACAAGTGCTGTAAACTTTTTCCTACCACACGCTCCGGAAGCTGAGGTCGAATACCCACCTCGATTTAAACAAAGGAGAGCTATATATTCATTTTGCAATTTAGGTTGGGAACTTAGAAATGGTGCGTCTAGGGCTCGATCTGAGAATTACAGATACAGTCCTTTACATGAAGCAATACTGAGAGATCAAGTAGATTTGTGCAAATTGTTGATAAACTACGGAAGTAACGTTATAAAAGAACAGAAAGCGACGTCTGTAATGTTAGTCTGTGATACAGAGGGACTTCACAGCAGAAGACAAATTCTTAAAATCCCTCTCAGTAATGGAGGGGAGTTTTCAGACCGTGTCAGATATTCTCACCCATGCTTATCGCCCCTCATAAAGCCCTCATAAAGCACATTCAGCTTGAAGATGAAGCGGCTTTGAAATTGTTTCACTCGTTTCCTTGCCCAACATGGAGCTAGGGTCAGTATTCATTAATTATTTCATTAGTGTTCACTAATTATTAACCTACCCTAGACGCATTCTTTCCTACAAGTGAATTTGGTGCAAGGTACTGACAGATCGCAGTGATAGCCGGGAACAAAATACCCACAATCAATCTTAAACATCATAAAAAACATTGTTACCCTTACCAAAATACTCACCTTGAGGCAACATCTTCTGGCATTATTGCTGCAATATTGCAGCAACATTCTGGCAATACATTGCAGCAATATTGCGGCAATATCGTTTTTCGTATGTAAATTAGATTTGCGGCAATATTGCCAGAAAGGTGTTGCGGCAATGTTGCTGCAAAGCAATTGCAGTACATGTATCATTTCAAGTTTAGCTGCAGCAGTATTGGGACAACACTTCAGTACTACCTATATAAATTAGTATTTAATAGAAAAAATTATCTATAGTCTCTATTTCTCATGGTTTTTAAAATATGGCGAATATTCAATAAAAAAGCTATTGTTAGCATATTGGTCACAGTCAAGGTCACAAGGTCATTGACCTTGGTGTCATTTGAAAGGACTTAATAAGTGGAGTATGTATACCAAATATGAAGTATCTATCTCTCATTGGTTCAAAAGTTATCACTTATGGCGAAGCTTGAAGTTTACAAACAGACAGGAAAAAAACAATATGCGCCCCCAATCTATCAATCCAACCACATAAAAAAAATGTGTATATAAAAAATATCAATATGCCACTGTGAAAATGTCCAGCAACTCTGCATCATTTTTCAAATAACCTAATTAATTAGCTGCCCATCACATATTCCCCAATGCCAATTAATCAGTACAATGTGTAATATATAGCTTGTTTGTAATTTCCAACATATATATAGAATCATTATTTTCTTGCAGGTATTCTAATTTATGCAATAAATTAATTATACATGTTCATGCATTTAATTGATAACATGCATTCATCTTTTCCTGCAACAATGGTATGATATATATTAGACATACAAGTATAGTATACATGCATCACAAGCACTAGTTGAAATACATATAATTTTTCTTACTTTATCTCCATAGAATCATTCATCTAAAAAAGAATATGGTTTTGACTTACCAAGTTTGATATATATATATATATATATACCATGAAAACAGAGTTAGACATTCCTATAATTCTTTCAAAAGGCCATGCCATGGAAACTGCTGAAATTCTTTTTTTTCTGGCTATTCCACATTATTTAGTCTTACTAGTCATAATGTCTTATCCTACTGTACACAATTAACAACTCCAATTAACTTGATACCATTCAATAATGAAGCAAAACATGCTTGCCTTTGAATTCCCTCCATTTTATTTAAAAAGAGGAAGTACATGACTGAGCATGCTCACAAATGCCTAATGGGTAATCCTAGATCTTCTGGCGACATTCTGGCAATACTGCCAGAAAGATTTTTTCTGGCAGTATTGCCAGAATGTCACCAGAAGTTGTTGCCGCTAGCGGTGATATTTCACTAACCCAAAAAGCTTGTTTCTGGTGACAAAAATGTGTTGCTGCAATGTTGCCGCAATATAGCGGCAATATTGCTGCAATAATTTTACTTTGGTAAGGGTAGTTAAAAGAAAACTAGTTTCCAAGGTAAAGAAATTGGAAATTCGTTTTTTCCCTCCTGAGCCATGCAATAAACATACACATATTCCCGGAAAACTTTGCAACTTTCTTCCTCTATCTTCATTACTCATAGCATTTATTTCTTGCACCACAACTACCATCTAAAATGAAATGTAATAGCACAAAATTTTATCAATAATTGATATCCATTTAAATTTCATGTATCTGACATTGAAATATGAGATACATTTATTACTGGTAAATGTATATATTCTATAGGACGAACGTAACATTAATATTTAAGTTCAGATATGAAAAAGGTAATCACCAGTAAGATGGTCCACCCAGAAATTCCAGTGCTGTACTTCATTTTGTCTCGATAACACTGTTTTTACTGCGTGTTATTTATATACTCTGAAAGTTACACCCCCCAGTGACCAATCCCAATCTAAGTTTAATCTAAGTTTAGATTTAATTCAGATTATTACAATGATTTATTTCAACAATTTAAGTTTTAATACACCGGTATGCCAAAGCAATGAAGGAGATTTATAACGAAGTGCATGCATCAATCTCATAAGTGTCGAAGCTTTAAGGTAGCCCCAAGAATCAACTGCTGTTTAATGTCACAAATTTGAATCGTGAATATTTTTCAATTTATGCACCTGAAAAGGAATTTATTTAGAGACCAGTTTCATAAACATGTATATAAGACGGTAGTCTCAAGACTCAACGGAGTTTTATTATTTAACTTTTAAAAAGTCATCACAAACTTAGCTCATATCAAGTATCTTTCTAAACTTTTCTGGTGGATAAAGTTTGTTGTTAGATAACTTGCAAAGTTGTACATTATTACATCAGCACAATTCGAATAACGAATGTAGTGAAATCGTTCCTGGATGCATGCAGAACTATAGCTCTCTGCTTGAGAAAATCGCAAGGAAAATCTCAGTCAGGGAAATATCTGCTTTATCTGTCCGAAAGAGCCATGTGCAGTTCTGCAACTAAGGCAATCTATGATATCAATCAGATTTTTATGAATTCATCATTCAGAATTTTTGGAAAAAATACACATATTACCAAAATCAAATTCTTTAATTCATTATGAAGATGATATAAAAATAATGTGAAATATCTCGATTATTATAGCACGATTTATCATTAAAGTTATGTTTTTTTTTTAAAATGGTATATTGAAAAAGTCTTTCTACATTTAATTCTTCTTCTTTAATGGGCTCACGCTGTCACTCTTGTCTGATGCTCGGCCGACCCCTCCCCACCCCTCCTTTGCAGATAAAGAAAAAGCGGTTTAGACATTTTTATATACTAAGGACATTTAAACATTTAAAAAATAAAGAACCTTATTCCGTGAACATGGTATTATGAACAGCAATAGCTCTGCTGGAATATTTCATGATGCGCGCTATGGAGAAGCTGCTAATGATAAAACGCTGCTGCTTAATGATAGAATATTTACATTTCCAAAAATTTTTCCTTCAGATTCTTTGCAGATAAGAAAAGGTTCATATTATCATGATCTAACCTGGTAATATGTAAGAATATTTCCATTGTGAAATTATTGAAGTAAAAGAAAAGTAGTGTAACTTTTTTTTCAAAAATGATCGTTGAATGAGAAAAATATGTGTCATCAGAAAAATAATGTACATATAAGATTTGTGTATATGCTAACGTGCTTCATGCAATATGCAGGTGTGAAGTGTCGTAGTTCATGTCCTCATGATTTTCCCAAAAAATTAATTTCATCTCTTAAATATCATTTAGCGTTGCAATTGCCATAAACTATTGCATTAATAGTTGACATTCTCAACCGCTATTGCTAAATTGTCGCATAATGAAAGAATTACTAAGTATATCATCAAGTAGTTGAGATTGCCAACTCTTAATTTAATAATTTATGTTAGTATACCTCTTATAAATAATCGCTAGTAAAATAGAATATGATTGGCCGAGATAGTCACGTGACTGTCGTGTTTGGGGAACTTTGTCTTGAAACAAAACATCGTGTTTAACGTAGAGCTTGCGAAACTTCAAACGAAACTGTTGATATTCTTATTTTTTTGACATGCCTGTCAATAGCTGGGGGGGGGGGGGACACCATATTGTTTTTGTTAATACGGCTAACTGATATTACAAGGTTAAATAATCTACAATATGTCTGTAGAAATACATGTTGTTGAACAATTAATTTCAGCCATTATGTTTTGAATAAAATTATTATTTGTTATTCTTTGTTTGAGATCGTTTAATAGTTGATTGTTTGTACTGTTCACACCAGATAAATCCGAGTCCACTTTCAAGAAGTTAATTTTTCTTTGATTTTTACAACCAAGTTGTCAGAGTGTCCTCAGGAATATCCACATTCAGTGAACAAAAATTTGTAACACTGTTTTTGATCTGTTTTATACACCCTCTCCGTAGGAGGATGCTCAGGGAACAAATTCTTTTGGAACACAAACAAAATGTATTTCTACAGACATAATGTAGATTATTTAACCTTGTAATATCATTTAGCCTTATTGACGAAACCAATGTTGTTTCCTGCTGTGTCACCATGTATCAGTACATACTGTTCGAGAAATATATAATTATTTTCTTGATTTTGAATTCTTCAACAAACAGGATTGACGGAGTTCATATTGCACTTCAATTGCGTAGAACTGTGCTACGGTCTTGATGATGCAAAGGTCTTGGACAACCTTTTTATGTTACAATATACACAAGTTGAACAGAAATAGACCCTTTCAAATATTAATCTCTATAACAGATAATTAATTTCAATGTGATCCATATTTACGATTATTAAGCAAGCTCAATTTATGACACGACCACCATGCAGCTAAAACAAATGACATATGACGATTAACAGCAGTATTAATCAAGGATCAAAAAGTTCAAAATGTATAAAAGGACGAATGTCGATTAGGGGCAGGCGAAATTTGATTTTTCTTTAAAATTGCAGGTATTGTCTTATGATTTTAAGTTATTAATTCAGTTTGTTTTAAATATACTATAATATATATAATATAATATAATGATACGAATATACTAGTTTTTGCAAAGGCGAGTTTTATCACACTTTCGAGAATCCGTACAACGAGGACGTCATTTGTACAGCAAACTGACTTTTTACATATTAAACGCATGTAATCGTTGATGTTTTTTTTCCCTTTTTAACAAGTGTTGATCTAATTATAGTTGTGTAAAAAAGTGCACATGGGGAAATAAGACGTATTATTTTTTAAAATAAATTCAGTTAAATAGATCTTATATGATAACATGTATATAATTATGAGAAAAATAATTTTAAAATTCAAGTGTTAATTGTTGTGATTATGTTTTAATTAAATTATAATTTCTCATCAGATAATCGATAATGTGTGGTTATATAAAATGAGTTTACAATGGGTACTCCCCAGCCTGGGAGTGTGTAAGATATGAAAGGAAATCATCATGCTTTTCCGGATAATAACGACGTTGTAAAAGTGCATGGGAATAAAAATCGAAAAGTTGTTCAACTAGTAAAAATTATTTTATATATGCTACAGCTGCGAATGACACATAGATAGTTTTTTTTCTACATTTTGCAACGCGCCTTGCAGCATAGCCTGCTCTTCAGAAACCAAAGGACATTATCTCATGGCAAAGGTACAGGGTATCAGCACATGGTTCATCTTGAGAGGCCTACATCTTCATTCTGATGACAATAAATTCTTATCATTTATCATTGACCATTTTAATCGATGAATCAAGTTGATGGGCAATGCACTAAAATTTCTATTTAAATTTTCTTCCATGAGTACTAATTGCGCTTCGTTATTAGCAGACCTATTTCTATATTCACACGAAGCAGAATTTGTGCAAAATCTTAAAAGAAAAGCGTGAAAAGAAGAAAACACTTGCGGTGACCTTTAACTCGACATTTAGATATATCGACGACGTATTGTCAATTAACAATGGACATTTCCATTCCTACGTCGATACGATATTTCCTGGTGAGCTTGAGATAAAAGATACCACAGAGTCTGGCACATCTGTTTCATACCTGGATATTTTACTTGAAAAAGACGTTAATCGTAATCTAACAGCCAAGCTATATGATAAACGTAATGATTTTAACTTTTCTATCGTCAGCTTCCCTTACTTATACAGCAATATACCTTCGTCAATTTCATACGGAGTGTATATATCTCAGTTGATTCGATACGCAAGAGCATGCTCTACGTATGAACAATTTCTAAAACGAGAAATTATTGACAAGCAAGTTGATGAAACAAGAATATCAACAGTCTCGCTTAAAGTCATCATTTTGTAAATTCTATGGTCGATACAATGATTTTGTCAGCAAATACAATTTATCATTGAGACAAATGCTGACTGACGTTTTTCATACTAATTGTTAGTCCATTATTTATACACTGAATTGACGATTGATTTTTCCGTCATTTACCGATCATGACAAGGAGCACATGGCGGGTGTGACCGGTCAGCAGGGGATGCTCACTCCTCCATGGCACCCGATCCCAACTCTGATGTTTCGGAGGTCTGTGTTGTTTGCTCTGCTCCCTTTTTGTATGGTTTTACGGACTTTGATATTGAATACTGTTCGTTATCTTAATATCCTTCTTAAAACTGACGTTTGATTTTGAAGAATTTATTCCTTAGAAAGGGAACTATGAGTATAAGAAGGATTACCACTTGTAGAATTAAATCCAAGTTATTCTAAAATACAATTTATATAATGAGCCTTACAAACGAAGACAATGTTGTTACCTGCTTTATCGACAGAGACCAGTACGTACTGATCATGTAATCTATCTAATTCTTTTTTCGTTATGGATTATTGAATACAGAAGGATAGATGGTTTTCATATTGCCCCTCAGTCTTTAAATACGCGACTTAAATATGAATCTGATACATTTAATCTATTCTGACAAGGTGTCAACGTCTTCTTTTTCATATCTGGCCCATCGTCTGGCGTAATTTTCAACAGCATTCATAATATTTATGAAATTCCGACGCCAGTTGAAGGATCGCGGTTCCCTATATTTAGGACCTTTTAAAATAAGTTATCTAAGGTCCTCATTGCAGCCCGGGGGACCGGGCTGCTCTATACATATAAGTTTAAGTGTTGGTATATGGAGATTGAGGTGGGAGAAGTTATTAAGAATTTAAGGTTTTCTAAACATTAAAAAGATTGTTAATCAAAATGTTCTTTTCGTTTATAAATAACGAGATACACAATATATTTACTTCCATAAAGTGAATCTGTAAAAATATATATGTTTTTCATATCTAATATATAAAGTTGCTTATCATTTACTATCGAAAAAACCAGAGGTCCCCCTTTTTAGAAGATCGAATTTTACTTATCGCATAAAAACGTACTTTACACAGTTCGTGTTTTAAAGTTATATATACATGTACATTTTTGAAAATAGGTGATGCATGTGTCTGGCTTCAATTTATATTTAATGCAGCCAACATTTACGTGAGGAATTGATAAAGTTTAAAAGGGTATCGTTTTTGTTCGATTTTGATCCGACTGCAAGTTTTCAAAATATTATCGACTATCGTCTCCATCATTTACACGCATGTCTTCTTCACATACATGTATATCGAAGCGGTTTGATGATCAAGATTCATTTCCATTGTTTACTTTATTTATTTCCCGGGCGACAATTTATAGTTACATCAATGTTTTCTTGTTATTAACTATATTAACGTCAATGTGAACCTATAGGAGAGAACTGAAAAATAAAATTACAAATTCAAACAACAAACATTATTATGTACATTACAGGTTTTCAATTATTTCAATCTTTACTTTTATGACGAAATATAAATTTAAACTAAGTAATTAATGATGAATAGTAATCGGAGTCAATTTCTGAATTATCAGCTTTAAAAATTATTTGCTTTTTTAAGATAATAAATATTAAATAAAATATTCAATTAATTCACTTTTTGCAATAAATACTGTATGTAAATAGGGATGTACCCAATTTGCAGAATTGAAAAAAAAATGTATTCATACTTGTTGAAAAGGAGTATCTTTCCTACCAAAATAGCTTTCAAAATGTGGTTCCCTATATTTAGGACCTTTTAAAATAAGTTATCTAAGGTCCTCATTGCATTCCATTGATCCCTATATCAATATAAGTTTAAGTGTTGGTATATGGAGATTGAGGTGGGAGAAGTTATTAAGAATTTAAGGTTTTCTAAACATTAAAAAGATTGTTAATCAAAATGTTCTTTTCGTTTATAAATAACGAGATACACAATATATTTACTCCCATAAAGTGAATCTATAAAAATATATATGTTTTTCATATCTAATATATAAAGTTGCTTATCATTTACTATCGAAAAAACATTAGGTCCCCCTTTACATTAGTTTTCAATTATTTCAATTTTACTTTTATCGCATAAAAATAACTTTACACAGTTCGTGTTTTAAAGTTATATACATGTACATTTTTGAAAATAGCTTTAAAAATTATGTGCTGGCTTCAATTTATATTTAATGCAGCCAACATTTACTTTTTGGAATAAATAAAGTTTAAAAGGGTATCGTTTTTGTTCGATTTTGCCGACTGCAAGTTTTCAAAATATTAAGGACTATCGTCTCCATCAAAATTTACAAAATGTCTTCTTCACATACAAAATTATGTATATCGAAGCGGTTTGATGATCAAGAATTCATTTACATTGTTTACTTTATTTATTTCCCGGGCGACAATTTATAGTTACATCAAAAATGTTTTCATCAAAATTTTAACTATATTAAGGAATGTGAACTTAATGTGAGAGATTTGAAAAATAAAATTACAAATTCAAACAACAAACTATATATTATGTGCATTACAGGTTTTCAATTATTTTTCTTTAATTTTATGAAAAATAAATTTTAATAGTAATTAATGATGCAAAAGACCTTAATCGGTATAATGTCAATTTCTGAATTATCAGCTTTAAAAATTATTTGCTTTTTTAAGATAACAAATATTAATATAAAATATTCAATTAATTCACTTTTTGCAATAAATACTGTATGTAAATAGGGATGTACCCAATTTGCAGACTTGAAAAAAAAATGTGTTCATACTTGTTGAAAAGGAGTATCTTTCCTACCAAAATAGCTTTCAAAATGTAATTTATCAATAAGACCAGCAAAATTATTTTGTGTATTATTTAACACCAGGGAGAAATTTTGTTGACTTACCTATATATGGAATGCAGACGATTTGAGCTTTCGTTGCATTAAAAACATCTTTTTAAATTACAAATTTGTTCGTAATAAATGCCATCATTAAAATGAATATACAAAAACAAAAAAATCTTCTTGTTTTACTGCTAAAATCACCTTGTTTAATGTGTGGTGGTCCGTGGAATAGCCCCGCAGCTATATAAAATGACATTTATTTCAGCAACTTATTTTTGTTTAATGCAAAAGAAAAATGATTTAAACAAGTATTTCATTCTACAGCCAAACATGCATTTGAATTGTTCAGATTTGATACGTGTGTCTGACAATTTTTTGATGACGCCGTGATTTATTGTAAAAATCAGCGGTTCTTGCAAAAGTCCACAAATCAATGTAATATTTAGAAATAAACTATAAAACAACGATTAAATATTTATACAAAGTTAACTAAAATGAAATAACGTTGAAATAGCAGTTATATGAAGGATATGGAGATAACGAACAGTATTCAATCTCAACGTCCATTAAACAATATACAGAATAAGAGCAGAGCAAACACGGACCTCTGAAACATCAGAGGTGGGATCAGGTGCCATGGAGGAGTGAGCATATATCAAATGAATCTAAAATAACGAAAAAGAGAAGGTAATGTAAATCTAAGAAAACAAAATGAGAAATGTACTTGTACCTACATTTGCTTATCGATAAGTAAATGCAGATTTAATTGTTTAAAGTCATTCCTAGGTTCTAATAGGTGTGAGTTGTTGACGGGGAGGGGGGGGGGGGCAAAATGATTGGAATCTAGAGGTAAAGATTTAATCAGTGTAAATTGTTACTAATCAAAACAAAATACTTGTTTTCCGCAAAATAGTTTTATATTCAGATGTTTGTCTGTGCTTCCTTACCTTTGCCTTAGTGTAGATAGGTTAATTTGTATTACACAATACTACAAAAATAAAAGAAAACTTCATATTTCTCGTTTATTTTATCATAAAAGTATACTTTCTTTAAAATTAAAATTTGGAGATAATTCGTCTCTTCAAAAATATATGAATTACAACATTTTGACACAAAGATCTTTTAAGATACTACCTTATGCATGTCAGAATTCTTAAAAATAAGACAAGAAAAATAGGGTTATACTTACCTTGTGCTCCTTAATAATTTTTCATGCGAGATGAATTACAATGAATTTGCCATCATTTTAAAGACACAAGTCAAATAATTTAAATACATGTTGATTGTGAATGTGATTGGACATTTTGGGTTATTTTAAACACATTTTGGGGTAGAAGTATAATATCTGCAAATGATCTATTTTTAGCATTTCACACTGTTTTTGCACTTGCTCCAGTGTAAAAAGAAGCATATAAAAGTATTGTTTTTAATGAATAAGAATTAAGAGCATGTGGCAAGAAAACAAATGTCAATTCTTGAAAATTTCACACAAAGACTTTTTGGACATATGTCCCCCTTAATACGAATACATTTTTGCAAAGACGGGTTTCACCACATTTTTGTGAATCCGTACGACGAGAACACCATTTGTATATTGACTTTTTACATAGTAAGCGCATGTTGTTGTTGTTGATGATGATGTTTTTTTCCTTTTTAACAAGTGTATAATTGCATTAATCTTATATACATGTCATCGTTATCATGCATATCTTTGGTAGAATCAAGTGCAGTTTAAATTTTCTGTTTTTGCAAAGCAGCAAGGATAAAAATCATATAACAACATGACTGTATTTTAATGTATATACACTATTATACAGCAAATCTAAGTTTATTTTTTACATAAAAATATGGTTCTAAATTGACAAGATTTCACCACATTTAAATAAATTTTACAAACGTGAACTGAGGAAAAGATATAAATAAAAGCAATAAAATTGACAAAAACATCAAAACCCTAAGTGAGCAAAGCAAACGCGGGTCTTGAATCAAAATGTACTTGGGATAAGATGCCAAGGAGGACCAATCATTCCCTGTCGACCACTTACAATCGGCATATTATGATCGGATGATAGAAAATACATAGACAATACAGTTTTAATAATGACCTAGCATTGGTTTGAAAATTTTCAATGGGCATTCGATTTAACAACAGATTGTTTATGGAAACAATATTATGGTATAGAGTTTGCCACATGTTGACTTTAAACAGGACTATTGCTATCATAGTATCATCAGCTTAATTTTAAAAGATTATGTTTTATAATAATTCATATGTAGAGTTTGCCCTTGCGTATCGAATTGACAGGAAGATATAAACAGTATTTGAAAATTGTATATTGCTTCATAAAAGGGATGTTGACGATTATGTGCCTACTCCTACTCACAATTCTTAGAACTTTAAAAAAGAAATTAAAAGTATAATTACTATATAAGTCCACTGCTCCTCCATTTAAAAAATGTTGACCTGTTGCTAGAAAGGAAATACTGTAAATGTATTATATTTAGCGTGTACGATATTAAGCGGAAAGTGATTTTTAAACAAGTTAGCGTAGATTTGATTTAGCGCATTTCTTGACATTCTTATCCATGTATCAGTGTTTAAGACGTTTAGCGACGTACTTGAATTAGCGGTAGTATCTTTCCGCCAAAAGCGCTAAAAAGAATACACCGCAAAATGTAATACGTTTACAGTATATTTATTTCAATTTACAATTAGGAAATTAAATAAAAATCGTACAAATTTGAAAAAAGCCTGTTCTAATCTTCTCCTTCATCACTGGATGCCTGCCTCTGCTTTAGCTGATGTATAAGACCGAAGGATTTCACTGTCCTCTTCAGATAGTCCACGTTGTATAAGTGGAACACTCCTTACGGTTTTCCTATTTAATTCTTTATCGGTTTTCCTTATTCTAAACGGCGACGTGCTTTCTATTCCGTCAGAAGTGGGACTTTCTGGTTTTTGTTGTCCACACATGAGGGATGAAGATTCTCTACGAAGTAACGGCTTACTAGCTCTCTTGGAGAATTTCCGGTGATCGAAATCGGAATTCCACTTTGAACCCGACAATTGTCGGCGTCTCAGCGAAGAGATGTCATTAAGAAAATATCCCTCTACTAATGATGTGTTTGACATTCTACTTCCAAAGCGTCTAGGACGTTGTCCACAACACACAAAATGTCTTAAACATGGAACACGTCTGAACACAAATGAAATGTGGGTGTTAAAATCTAATTATTAGATTACTATATCTTAAATTTCAAACACAAATTTAAATTTGTTTTATTTAAACAAATAATAATAAGTATTTAGTACATCTTAAATAGTCTATTATATTAATTATACATATATTTTGTTGGAAAATTACCTTAAATTTTGACATATTCTAGTGCTAAAAACTCCATAAATTATCGGATTCACTGCTGAGTTGAGTGGAGCAAGACTGTGAACGAATGCTGTTAAAGCCTTTAACGTATCTGTGTCTGGACTACCCATTTCATATACATGAAAGAGCATAAATCCGAAATAGGGACTCCAGCATAAAATAAAGGCTAAAAATAGAAAGCAGAGAATAGATCCGGGCTTTTTAAATCAGATAAAACTAATCAATGGTCTTTAAGTTTAGTCCATGGTAATTTAATTTTATCAGTGTGATTTATCAGAATGATGTATATATGAATATAAATATTTAATATTCTATGTACATACGTAAAAATACCAAGAAACAAAATTTGTTTTACCTAAGACAATGAAGAACGTCATTTTGACTGTTCTGATCTTGGCTCTTTCTATTATATGATTTCTCCCACAAGAAGGGTTACTGCGACAAGACCCCGTTGTGACTATAAAAAACGGTAAAAAGTTAGATTCTTTAAATTATTACAAAAACATAACATTAAGAAAACAAAGAGATTCTACTATAGTATGTAATGTTTAGTTAAATCAATTATTTAATTTTACTTCATAAAAAAATCTTCGTTGACTGTTTCACAATCAAATCGGATTAATATTTAAATTTTGTTTAGTTAAAGACTTTTAAAAGAGATGATCGGTACATCATCTTTAGTTAATCCTAATTTGAAGGAAACTCGCATCCAGTCCTATTCCCATATTTTTTTTATTTGATAAAAAACGAATCAGTTTCAAAATAGTGAGGTACTTACCGTTACTAAGTAAACTCTCCTGGCGCTGGAACGTCCAGCTACAGCGATCTCCTTGAACCTCGGTGTCGCTCCGGCAGATGACGATAATAATGACGCAATAGCAGAAGGTGATGATTATGGCGGGAATAATAAATGCAGCAAAGGCAATGAGAGTAACATAAACCTTGTTAAAAAGAAACAGATAGTTGCTTAAACATTACATAAAATGCAGAAAGAGGAAGATATATTTATAAAACAATTAAATACATGTGGTAAAAAATAAACGTGATTTGTATTTTTTTTTTTTGAGAATGAAGTAATGAGTGAATAATTATATACCTTTGACTGATATTCATGATGAAATGTAGGTTCACACAAAGTGACGTTTTTCCCTTTGTATGTAACATTCCGTTCTGTGACATCAAACAAAACCAATGTCGGTAGTGAGAACAAAAATGCAAGCACCCATGCCACAGAAATGAGAACTCGGGCTCGAAACTCTACAAATACCTAATATATGCATATAAAAATATCTCTCGTTTCAAAAAATCATTGTATGACAAAAGAGATTTTTTCGGATATTTTATAAATAATCATACTTTATGTGGACAAATATGTAAGTACACTAGAGTAGACCCCAAACAAGTACTAAGTATATCTATGGGGTTTTTTCAGAATCTAATTCTTTAATTCGATCCACACTCCGTCAATTCAGTCTGGATCTGTGAAACTTAAATCACCGGGAACACAATATAAAAAGGTAACTACATCTTTTGCTTCATTACCTACCCCTTCTGGAGAACCTCATTGGCCTCGCTACGGCATCAAGTCTGTCAATGCTTAGAGAAACCAGGACGTATGTAGAAGCGTACAATATCACAATCTGAAAATTTGTTATTAAGACGGATTGAAGTGAATACAGAGATTTACAAACATCAGTTAAGTAATCCACAATCGCAGCTCATTTTCCAATATTATTTCAATAATTTCCCTCCAAAAACTAAAACAAAATATGAGAAGTTGTGTTTGTAAGGTAAAATTTAGACTCGCAAAAAAAAAAAAAATAGAAAATCATTGAAATAAAAATACTTAGACTGCCTCTATTATTTTCTGTCTTGATAATCTTTTACTGGTAAAAATGAAAAGTTGAAGACGAAAACGATGAACTTATGGTACCTTGATGTATTGTAGAAATTTACACAGAAATGATCCACCCTCAAAGTCTATCATCGCCTTTTCTTTAATGTCTTGACTGACCAAAATCATTCCAACAAGAAGATCTGCAATAGGCTGATTTCTTTAAAACAAAACCGATTATATGTACACGGGTTGTTCAATAAATAATGTCATCAGCTCGATGATATGTAACATAGAAATCATATGACATTAAGCTTGACTTTCTCTCATTATTGAATCTCTGATGAATTGATTACAGTTTATGTGACCACTTTTCATCACATAGTTTCACTGTGGCAAGCTGGAAAACAAGGGCTACTCGAGACACTGCATTAAAAATGAATGTTAAAGAATCAGTAAACTAGAGTGAAATAAAACGCTTCATGAAAGCTGCTGTAAAACTTGTTTAGAATCCCAAAGAAATATTTACTGAACTATGTGGCATTTACAACAACCAATGTCTGTTTTATACACACACATAAGCAAGGAGATTTCATTGAACAAAAATGATAAAATGGGCGTCAAAAATGGGTACCGTCCTTGGCGACAAGGACTTACAACAACCAATGTACTGTTCGGGAAAATTCAACAAATTATCATTGATTATGTTTGATTGACTTTAATACACATAGCAAATTTGATAGGCGTCATTTTGGGGGTAGTTCACAATGTTTTAAAGAAACGTTTGACAGTAAAAAAGCTTAATACTCAAAGGTCACCCTATGTTCTAAAAAAATAAGTGAAAGTGACAACATGTAAGAAGATATAAATAATTATTTTTAAAAGATCAAAAATTGTACTTATCCACGTTTGTCTGAAATTCAAGCAGCTTATGAAACTTGAATCCATTGCTTTTATCCCTCAAAATAAATTAACATTAAAAAGATGCACTTGACAGAACAGCAAAGGCCTGAGAAGAGCAAAGAATTACAGGAGCACAAAACAGGTTTATATGCTATTTTCTTAAATATAAGTGGTCTTGTTGTTCAAATTCTTATTCTCGGAGGCAATTCAATTTCTGGAGGAGTCTAGAAAGCAAATTTTTTGCAAAAAAATCGAAAGGTTTAAGAGAGGAAAAAACCAGAATCAGGAATCCACTACATTAAATTTCTTCATGACAGCGTCCACACCCACAAGCCATGAAGAGTAAAGGAGTTTTGGGGTTAAACAGAAACTTAATGTTTTGTCACACCAACAATATTAACCATATTTTTCAACCATTGACTTGCTTTATTTCCTAAACTTGAAAAAACACCTTTCAGAAAGAGAAAACAAGTACAGGAAATCATAGGATCTGCCATATTCCAGTATAAGAAGGGTCATACTAAAAATGTGTTCTAAAATCAATTAGAAATTGAATAAAATTGTTACATACATATATCTTAATTAAAAGAGAATATTTAAGTGAAATCATCAAGATTAAATCATTGAAAGGCGTTTATTTATTTTTTTTTTTGTTTCTTTCCGAGCACCGATGACATTATTTATTGTACGGCCCTCGTACTAATATTTCCTTCTCAATGGATTTTTAATAGATACTCAATGCCAGTTTTGGTATGTAGTAAACTTGAAGAAGATGCCATTTTAAGATACAAATCCTTCGAAGAAAATGATTTGATATACCAGAACACAAAGAGCACATATTGAAAAGGTCTGCATTTATAAACATAACGGAAAGATAGCTTGAAAGAATATCACTGAATGGGTGAAATTTGATTTAAGGACAGGATTTTCTCTCAAACTTTATTATAAAAGTCATATAGTGATACATAAGAACTTAAGGTTTATAGATTATTAATTATAAATAATACGTTAAAAAAAATGGTGTATATTACTCATGACTAAACAAGTTTGATTTTTTTCTCATGCAAATTACAAACCTACATACAGTATATGCAGGTATACAGCTGTACATGATCCAAGGTACAAGCATTAAAAAACAATAAGATTTTAATTGCATCCCTCATTAAAAATTGAACTACATGTATTAGAGTAATTGTACTGTAGGACTAAGGTTTACAAAATAAAAAGGATAAATTTACATATCTTTGAGTTCTCCCGCTTCTATCAACGAATATTTAAGTCCTCATGAATATTTTTGTCAAAAACAAATTGCAAAATTATTTACCAGAAATCGCTAAATGCATTATGAAGAAATTCATCCGCGTTTTCCGGCCATTTTCAGAATAAAGCAGCGCCAACAGCACACATCCATTCCCGACGACGATAAACAGGAAAAGTGACGTCACCAATATCAACTGAGGCACCTACAAATATAAAGTGAACAGAAATGAAAAAAAAAATTATGCAATTGCAATTCATTTTTATTATAATATGTATTTGTCAGCATCCGTGTCTATCTTAACCAATTTTCATCTACGGTATTATAGGTTACTACATATATAGAAGTAGTTCCGTTATACTACACTTAACAAAACTTCTACGCGTTCACTCTTATTCAAAATCTACATGACAGAATGGTATGATATTTTCAGATTATTTTAACCATTGAGTCTTTTCAACAATTGTTGAAAAAAAATCAATGATCACCGATGAAAACCAACGTCCCGTAATGAAGCTTGAAAACAATAAATCTGTACTTTGCGGCACGTGGTGTTTTTTTTTCTTTCTTTTTTTTTTTTTTTTTTGTTTAGTTTAGTTTTGTTTGTTTGTTTGTTTGTTTTTTGTTTGTTTTTTTGTTTTTGTTTTGTTTTGTTTTGTTTTGTTTGTTTGTTTGTTTTTGTTTTTGTTTTTTTTTTTTGTTTTGTTTTTTTTTGTAATCAGCATCTTATCAATTCTGAAAAAGTGGTTTAACTAAAAAAACACAAAACATTGGCAAAATGACCTTTGAAAAAGGAGGGAAAGCCGTAGGGAATGTTCATATCTGGATCATCATTGCACCACGATTTTCGCAGTTTTATTTTATTATCTACATGTATTTGCCCTTTATATTACTTTCAAAAATTAAAAACCGGCACAAAAACCTATTTAAAACATTTTTCTAGTGGTTGCGCGTAATTTTCATCACCAACTTATCGCAATTTGGAAGGTTTGAACAAAATTTAACTAAACTGGAAGTGATCTAAATCTTCGTCTGAGGCCAAGGTTTTTCGTCACAACCAGGTTAAAGATTGTTACATTGTCTTGAAATAAATTTAGAAACATTAAAAAAAAAAAAATCAAAGGTAGGAAAAGAAATTGGTGCTCGTGGCAGTCTAATATCAGCTCAAACAGTCTACATCATTCTTTAAGCGGTACACGTACGTGCTAAACGCCAAAGGATATTGACCAAAAGGTATCAGTGCGATGATGCACTGCCAAATCCCCGGATCTGAATTTAATCTCATTGAACACATTTGGGAATTTTATAAGGAATTTCAACCCGCCCCCCTCCACACAAATTCAACGGTTTAGAAAGATCCATTATAAAGATTCTAAAAACTAGAAAGTCTGCTATTGCAAGCAGTAGCGTATGTCGCCCCGAACTGGACAAAACTTTTATTTTTTCATCACTAAAACAATACCCATTACCTAAGCTTGAACAACCATCAACTCGTAGCAGTCCTTTCAGTACTTTGATTTAAAAATCAAGGTTAAAGAATTTTCACTTTTCCCCTGTTTTCATGGCAACTATTGACAATATGCAATTTTTAAATGCGGATCGCACAATTACAGATACTAATCATTAAATCAATAATAAAGTTTAATGACGAATGTTCAAGGGACCAGAGAGAACACTCTCGGACAAGATTCGTCGCTTTTTGCAGGCTTCCATGGCAATGGTATCCATTTTGAAACCGAATGACCACACAACAAAACTACATTCAGTGATCGTCCTTTGAGGAAAGTTATTCCGAATGTTTCAGAAAGATTGTCCCAGCCATCTCCGAGAAACAGCACGGAGAGCAAAAACATGCGTACAATCGCAATATGTTGCCTCCGACTTCGTTCGGGGCGACATAATTAAAAGTTTCCCTAGAAATTATTTGGCTATATCACTTCTTCCTGAGACGGTTTCAATGACAAAGAGAGAAAGATAGTTCAGCGTCTACTAATTAATATGCGTTTAATCATTTTCTTGACGTATGGAAAACTAATTGATTAGACATTTCCTATATCACCAAAGGCACTCTGGAAAAGAATTTTGCCAAATTATGTATAAACCTTAATGGATGGTTGATGTTTGGTTAATTGCAAATCAGATATTGACACAAAAAATGAAGGTGACATTGTCAATCTAGATTAAATGTTTGAAGCAGTTACGTAATGATTTTTTACGGGCAACTTGATTTTGGTATGACAGCTAAACGCACTACATTATCGCTGAATTTCTATCACTAAATCGGGGATAGACACTACATTATCTCTGAATTTTTACCACTAAATCAGGGATAGACACTACCTTATCTCTGAATTTCTATCACTAAATCAGGGATAGACACTACCTCATCTCTATCACTAGATCAGAGATAGACACCACCTCATCTCTGAATTTCTATTACTAAATCAGAGAAAGACACTACCTCATCTCTGAATTTCTATCACTAAATCAGGGATAGAAACTACCTTATCTCTGAATTACTATCACTAAATCAGGGATAGACACTACCTTATCTCTGAATTTCTATCACTAAATCAGGGATAGATACTACCTTATCTCTTAATTTCTATCATTGAATCACGTATAGACACTACCTCATCTCTGAATTTCTATCACTAAATCAGGGATAGATACTACCTTATCTCTTAATTTCTATCACTAGATCAGAGATAGACACCACCTCATCTCTGAATTTCTATCACTAAATCAGGGATAGACACTACCTCATCTCTGAATTTCTATCACTAAATCAGGGATAGATACTACCTTATCTCTTAATTTCTATCACTAGATCAGAGATAGACACCACCTCATCTCTGAATTTCTATCACTAAATCAGGGATAGACACTACCTCATCTCTGAATTTCTATCACTAAATCAGGGATAGATACTACCTTATCTCTTAATTTCTATCATTGAATCAGGTATAGACACTACCTTATCTCTTAATTTCTATCACTAAATCAGGGATAGACACTACCTCATCTCTGAATTTCTATTACTAAATCAGGGATAGACACTACCTCATCTCTGAATTTCTATCACTAGATCAGAGATAGACACCACCTTATCTCTTAATTTCTATCACTAAATCAGGGATAGACACTACCTTATCTCTGAATTTCTTTCACTAAATCAGGGATAGACACTACCTCATCTCTGAATTTCTATCACTAGATCAGAGATAGACACCACCTCATCTCTGAATTTCTATTACTAAATCAGGGAAAGACACTACCTCATCTCTGAATTTCTATCACTAAATCAGGGATAGAAACTACCTTATCTCTGAATTACTATCACTAAATCAGGGATAGACACTACCTTATCTCTTAATTTCTATCATTGAATCAGGTATAGACACTACCTCATCTCTGAATTTCTATCACTAAATCAGGGATAGACACTACCTTATCTCTAAATTTCTATCATTGAATCAGGGAAAGACACTACATTATCTCTGAATTTCTTTCACTGAATCAGGGATAGATACTACCTCATCTCTGAATTTCTTTCACTGAATCAAGGATAGACACTACCTTATCTCTGAATTTCTTTCATTGAATCAGGGAGAGACACTACCTTATCTCTGAATTTCTATCACTAAATCAGGGATAGACACTACCTCATCTCTGAATTTCTATCACTAAATCAGGGATAGACACTACCTCATCTCTGAATTTCTATCACTAAATCAGGGATAGACACTACCTTATCTCTGAATTTCTATCACTAAATCAGGGATAGACACTACCTTATCTCTGAATTTCTATCACTAAATCAGGAATAGACACTACCTCATCTCTTTTCTATCACTAAATCAGGGATTTATTCAACACGGACAACTTGTGAGTAAAGCTTAATTCCAAGCAAGCTAAAGTTTTCAAAGTGTAAATAAAACTTTTTAGACAAGTTTAAAAAAGTTTAGTAAGATAGAAACCTTAGGTATTCATAATTAACGTCTTCAGCTTGAAAAGAGCATGTGACAAACCTCTTTTGATACGTGTGTTTAACTGAAAATTTGAATGGCTTTTGACCTCTTGTAATAAACCCAAAAAGGGTCTTGACAATCCTGCGCTTAAGATATAAAAAGTATAAAAGTGATCCTTAGACAATGTATAAAATAATATAAATACAAATATATTATAATTATGTTGTGTGTTTGCTGAAATGTATCATACCAATGGTTTTAACTTTTGCCTTTTGTTTGAAGAATATGACTTTGTCAAAATGATTCATACAAAGGGTTCACAGCAGATCCTAAGCATCTGATCCCTTTTCTAGAATTTCAGGGGCTCCAGTTTTTACTTGTTCAATGATTTGTATTGTTTGTAGATTTTTTGAAGCTCGATCATTATTAAGCCATTATTTACATACTGAATTGTGAACGGATTTTTCCATTATTTTCCGATCATGACAGGCGCACACGCCGATGTGACTGTTCGGAAGAGGATGCTCTCTTAATGGCACCTGATCCCAATACTGATGTTTAAGGGGTTCGTGTTTTCTCTGCTCCTGATTTGTATTGTTTGAATGGGCCCCCAGCTTAATAATGTTCATCATCTCTATATACTACATAGAATAATGAGAACCTTGATATTCGATTATAAGACTAGACTTGTATTTCCTACAGAGAAGAAACGTTCTACATGTAACTTAACAATGTTCAAACGTTTCTCCTCTGTAGTAATTACAAGTCTATGTATATTCCCGCCGCCCAGGGAGAATAACGAAAATCTTCCTTTAAACGTGAAAAAATTAAGGACTTTATGATAGATTTGAAGCCATTATCCCTTTCGGTGTTGATGCTCCAGATATGCTATCGATAGACTAAATTCTCATTTGCTCTCCCATAAGAGGGTACATTTAATAAGAAAGTTCGTTAAATAATAAAACATGTTTGAAAATTTCAAAGTAATGTTTAATTTACAAGATCAATTTTCCTGTCTGAATTTCAATTCATAGCAATATATTTCTAGCAGGAAATTAAAGAAAGTTTTCCATATGAAAATATATGCAAAACATGCTAGTATATTTAAAACAGCCAAAATGTCATGCTGAACCACACAGCAAAACAGAGTTAAATTCCTTTCTCGACTTGAACAGATTATGTATATGTTTATATTTATGTATTTTCTGTCTATAATTTTTATAAGTTAACAATCAATAATATTATGATAGTTGATTTACTATTCAATTTAAAAAGTATTTTTTGCATTTTCAGTGATGTGCAATTCGAAATATTAATGTCCTTTTACAGGTCAATTAGTGTAATGAGTTACAGGTCAATTAGTGTAATGATTGATTTCTATAAGCAAATCAAAATTACAGTCACGCCAGTGTATTAACAAGGAAAGCCTGAATGATTCTCGGAGGCAGTGGACACATAAACTCCTTTCAATCAGTAGCTTATTGAATATTAAATTGTTCTTGGGGGAAGCTCTGTCTAGAATTCTAGTCGACAATCTGTATACTCGAGGGCTGAATAAAGATGTGTTTAAGGACGTTCGATCCTGAGCTTTTGAGCAGGTTTTGGTCCTGTCCTATATTTATAAAATTCTTTATCATTTTTAAGTTGTAACATTAAATCTGAATTCTACAATGCAAATTGAGCTATATTCAATGAAAAAACCGCGATTAAATTACATTCAAGTAGATTTAAGCTAGGAACTATATTTTGATTCGGAAGGTTTTTTTTTAGAAGAAAATGCTCAGTTTTTCCCTTTTGAACTATAACGGGACTGTTCATTTTAGATTCCTATTTTCCAATGCCGGTTGCACTTAAAGCTGTTTTTTGCAGTGAAATGTGTTATGCTGGTTCCGAAATATCTATGAAATTATTTCTTATGAATTCTTTCAACGAAGTGTGACAAATATAGTAAATACATTCTGAAAATCTGGGGGGAAATTGAGCCAAATTTAACGTAAAATTGACACTTTTTTTAGTAATATTTAAAAAATTACGTCATATACCCTCAATTTTGGTGTTCTTTCTGAATATTTAAGATAACTTTTACCTATCTGCTTAAATTCAGCAAAAGTTTAAGACTTTAAAATAATTTTCTTGCTTATTAAATTTTCAATGCCAGAAAAATCACCTTTCATGAGTGCAAAAAGGTCAAATAATAAATTATGCATAGCAATTTGAAACTTTTTCTTCGTCACAATTTTAAAGTGTCTTTTTTTGAACTTGGTTTATTTTGTTCCATGCTTTAATTCGATAAAAATATTGAAGGGAAAACGTCGAAGATGTCGTTTTTTTATTAAGACACAAATTTCAGTGCAAAAACGTCATATTAAATGTACTGTGGCGCCAAAGAAGCATATTGACCCCCATTTCTGGATTTGATTTTTAACTAAGCTATGTGTGTAGAAACTAAAAATATACTTGAGCAAAAAAGTCTAAGACTTTAAATATCAGGATCCAACGTCGTTAAGATAAGGACGAAATGACCAACTTATTCAAACTTAGAAAAAAACATATGGCAATTTTCAAACGATACTCAAAATACTAATATTAGAGATTCCTTCCCCCTAAATGTCATTTTAAGAAAGTCTCTGGTGATTGGTCTATTAAGGGTAGAAATGTCTTCATTTTTATGATTTTAATGGCATATTCTTCAGATTTCAAATATTTCAGTACACGTATTTCTTTGTAAAAGACATGTTGAGGATTCCATAAATACATAGAAAATAGAATTCTAAAATACTGAATTCTACGATATTGAATATGACGAACGTTAAGAACACAAACACTGTTTTTATTGTTGTCGAGGATTATAGCATAAGCTGGACAATGAATGATGAGGAATACAAATTCACATTTTATTACTTTTTAACTTACTGTGAACATTCCGGTCAGGTGCGTTTCGATCTACGTACTATAGGGTTATTGAACTTATATTGGTGAATATTGGCACAAGTTGGCTGTTCAAATGCACGAGCTTGCGAGTGCATTTGAACAGCCAACGAGTGCCAATATTCACCAATATAAGTTCAACAACTCATTTATTATATAGCTAAAACATTTCCACATAATTTATAATAATTATTCCAACTTAAAAAAGGCAAATTAATGTGTTTTTTTTATATCGGTATTCAAATTAACGTCTGTCCTGTAAGCGTTCGATATCGCATCATTCCGATGACTATACCGAGCGATATGATTCGCTTCTTTAGGTTTTAATGGCTCTAATACGTACTAAATTTTTAATAAATAATTTCATTTTGTGTGAAAAATAAACACATCTTACCTAAATGCCACTTCATTTCGTTAATTCAGCTCTCAGAATTTGACCAGACGACTTTTTTTGTTTACAACGAAGCGTTCGATATTGAACGCTCGTATTCGGAATATTTCGGGCATACTCGTATATACGTAATACAAAGTCAGCGTTCAATAAAACGTCAAGATATTGAACGCTAAAATTCTCTAGATTTTTGGTAGTATTTCATTAGAGACTTATTTAGAGATTTATTATTTATTAGCTATATAATAAATTACTTATACTGGATTCTTTTATAAACTAACGATTAACTATGCATTGCCCGTCAAGCAAGTGCTCTACAAAGGCTTTATCTTTACTTCTCACAGAAAATAACTGTTGTGAAGGAGAAATTTCAGACATACTATGAAGCAACATATTGTAGAAATAGTGTAAATCAAATGCGGATTGTCAAAAACTCTAACATCTTTAATTAAGTTATTCAAAATGAACCACTTTTTAAAATAATTGTATCCAAGCGTACGATTTGTATTACAGCTAAATCAAAATCTAGGATTTTAATAACATAGACAAATACTTTTTGGATGAAATTAAAATTCTCATATCATATAACTAGTCATAATAAAAATTGCGTCGCTAAAAGTCACTCTGACTCTATACATAACAGGATTTAATGTTATTTCTTAAATCAGTTTATCCGAGAGTCAAACACTGCATGCTTTTGTTGTATGGATTATCTCCCTTTGATCGAGTCACGTGATTGAGACACCACACAGCAGCTGACAAATGTTGGTTGTGTATTTTGTTGAAGTTGTTTGCCTTTATTAAATCTTATAAAGTAAAATTTTAGTGTTTGGCTTCTCTGATAATAGGATTTAATGTTATTTATTAAGGCCATAATAAATAAATTGCTAGATTCTCATCCAAATTTTTTTAAAAATCGAGGCGGGCGGGCGGCTTTTATTTTATATTTTTTATTTTTTCAATTTTGCAGATTTTTTATTGACCTGGTCAATCGGTGTAATTTTATCTACAATACCCGAATAAAAGTCATAGTAAAGGTTCAATTATCTCTTACTTCACATCATCACCAATTTTTTTCAACCAATGACCCTTGTTTAAAATATATACGCATGTATTACAGCAAATTACCATCTTTTCAGCTGTCAAAATCATGTCTACTTTCGCGGGATTTAAAATGAAAGTAGAATGGTAGATGAATACCGATCCCGATCAGAATTAAGACGAAGAAAACATAAATTTAAAAAATCGAGGCGGGGGTATAAAATCGGGGCGGGCGGGGATGAGAATCTAGGAATATTTTATTATGGCTTAAATCAATTTATCTGAGAGTCAAACACTGCATGCTTTTGTTGTATCGATTATCTCCCCTTGATCGAGTCACGTGATTGAGACACCACACAGCAGCTGACAAATGGTGGTTTGAAACCCCACCCACTCTAACCCGTTGCTTTTTGGGACAATTTTCTGCTGGTCTTTGCTTTTATTTGCAGGATATTTGGCGAAAAGAGTGTGGTTTTTCTCCCAACATTGTCATGGCTGCATTAAGTATAGATATCAGTGGATGGTCATTCGAACAGAACCGACAGATCATTCAGTCGCTCCAGTATCGCAGTTTTTCAGTCGCACCAGTATCGCCATAGGAACTGTGGTATCATTTAATGAGTGAATATCATCAGCTAGAAACTTTCAGCTTATGAATCAGTTAACATTTTTGTCATCAACTGTCGGTTGATTAGTTGAACATCTGTTCCAAAGGTTCAGCTAATAACAGTTTATTAATTAATGCAGCCATGGCCCATTCTGCCAACGAGCAAGTAAATTCATAATACGTATAGGCCATAATAAATAAATTGCTAGATTCTCATCCAAATTTTTTTAAAAATCGAGGCGGGCGGGCGCCTTTTATTTTATATTTTTTATTTTTTCAATTTTGCAGATTTTTTATTGACCTGGTCAATCGGTGTAATTTTATCTACAATACCCGAATAAAAGTCATAGTAAAGGTTCAATTATCTCTTACTTCACATCATCACCAATTTTTTTCAACCAATGACCCTTGTTTAAAATATATACGCATGTATTACAGCAAATTACCATCTTTTCAGCTGTCAAAATCATGTCTACTTTCGCGGGATTTAAAACGAAAGTAGAATGGTAGATGAATACCGATCCCGATCAGAATTAAGACGAAGAAAACAGAAATTTAAAAAATCGAGGCGGGGGTATAAAATCGGGGCGGGCGGGGATGAGAATCTAGGAATATTTTATTATGGCTTAAATCAATTTATCTGAGAGTCAAACACTGCATGCTTTTGTTGTATCGATTATCTCCCCTTGATCGAGTCACGTGATTGAGACACCACACAGCAGCTGACAAATGGTGGTTTGAAACCCCACCCACTCTAACCCGTTGCTTTTTGGGACAATTTTCTGCTGGTCTTTGCTTTTATTTGCAGGATATTTGGCGAAAAGAGTGTGGTTTTTCTCCCAACATTGTCATGGCTGCATTAAGTATAGATATCAGTGGATGGTCATTCGAACAGAACCGACAGATCATTCAGTCGCTCCAGTATCGCAGTTTTTCAGTCGCACCAGTATCGCCATAGGAACTGTGGTATCATTTAATGAGTGAATATCATCAGCTAGAAACTTTCAGCTTATGAATCAGTTAACATTTTTGTCATCAACTGTAGGTTGATTAGTTGAACATCTGATCCAAAGGTTCAGCTAATAACAGTTTATTAATTAATGCAGCCATGGCCCATTCTGCCAACGAGCAAGTAAATTCATAATACGTATATTTGTGTATTTTGTTGAAGTTGTTTGCCTTTATTAAATCTTATAAAGTAAAATTTTAGTGTTTGGCTTCTATACATAAATACTCTGAAAAGATGCATGTAATTGGTCATGTCCACAGGTAATTTTTCGTATACAGGACATCCCCTACTTATTTTTACCACATGATACCTAATTATAACTCAATTTCAGACCCCACCCCCTCAAGTCAGTATTTTATCAATCCATCAATCATTAAGCTTTAATAAGCAAAGTTCGCCTTTAGAGCCCCTTTTTCAATTATGCATCATTTCAGTCCTCACTGTCAAGTCTTTCTATTGTAAACCACTCATGTATTCCTCCAAAATGACCTCGTGACATTTTAGAACAGGATACATCAACTGCCATTTATGGTTATTAGTGTAGAGTTCATGAGATTCCAAAATAAAACTAGAGGTACTGTGAGCAATGAGCTCACTAAATGATACCCCCCGCCTCCCATAATGTCTATGTGTTGCTATATATTGTTTTACGGTAATGTGTAAAGAGGAATAACTCGTCCTATCGAATGTTATCCAGAAGCTTCTATACGTGACGTCATAGGTAAACATATAATGGCAATGTCCATGTTTTGCTATAGGAAACCTAAAATATGTGTCGAATAAAAAAGTAAAATAGGAGGTGCACAATGGCAATATGTAATAAAGATTCTGTGAAAGTTTCATTAAATTTCACTCAGTAGTATAAGAGGAGTTGCGGATAAGAGAAAAAGCGTAACAGATGGACGGACGGACGGACGTACAGACGGACTGAAATACCGATTACTATATACCTCCCCACTTTTCAAGCGGGGGGTGTAATAAAAAAAGTTTGGAAGTCTCCGGCTTCATCCTCAATTGTAACCATATTCGGACGTTGGTTCATCCTAAACACAATGTACTGTATAAAGCTGTAAGGCCATAATAAAGATATTCCTAGATTCTCATCCCCGCCCGCCCCGATTTTATACCCCCGCCTCGACTTTTTTATTTCTGTTTTTCTTCGTCTTAATTCTGATCGGGATCTGTATTCATCTACCATTCTACTTTCGTTTTAAATCCCGCGAAAGTCGACATGATTTTGACAGCTGAAAAGATGGTAAGTGCTGTAATACATGCGTATATATTTTAAACAAGGGTGTCATTGGTTGAAAAAATTGGTGAAGATGTGAAGTAAGAGATAATTGAACCTTTACTATGGGTGAATTTGTTGCACATATACTTGTTTGGGTTTTGGTTTAAGGTTTTAAACTAGTTTTTCAAACTGGTTTAAATTTCAATCCGGTTTACCTCGGTAAAACAAATGAATAGTTTATACAAGATGGCATCAAAAAGATGCAGAACAACATACATGTATTAACCAAATTACACATGCAAATAAATTTGTTAAAATCTTTTTCTTAATAAAAGAATCCAAGAAATTATAACGTATTTTTATTTTTTGATTATCTTACTTATATTTAAAGTACAATATTTTTTATATTTTTAATGCCTTAAAGATTAATCAAATGAACAATTTCCACATTTTTTACACATGGAAAGATAAACACTCGGGTATAAATAATTCTCTTTAGACTTCCAGTATTTAAGCTGTCTTTACAGTATGTTCTACAATTTACCATAAATACTGAAGTTTGTCCAAATGATTCAAAACATATTTTTGAAAAGGAAAATTTAACATATTCTGTTCATTATTATTGAACAAACACCATTATTTTCAATATGCAGCATTTATCTATTCTCTGAAGCCTGATATCATTGTTATATATAAAACATCAAATATCAGAATGTGGCATTTTAGTCAAAAGAGTTGTTTGTCCTCGAAAAAACAATTATTTATAACTTTTTTCTTTATTAGAATAGTCACCATCTTTCATCACCGCCATATTGGAATACTTCTTGCTCTTTCGTAAACCGACTAAACCACCATCGGAGGTGGTTTGGTTGGTTTAACGAACTGGTTTCAGTTACAGCCAAAACAAATGAAAATCCGGTTCTGGGTTTAAACTAGTTTAAAACCAGTTTGTGGAACAAATGAACAGTTTACAAAACTGGTTCAAAACTAAACCCAGATTTCGAGAAACAAATTCGCCCTATGACTTTTATTCGGGTATTGTAGATAAAATTACACCGATTGACCAGGTCAATAAAAAATCTGCAAAATTGAAAAAATATAAAATAAAAGCCGCCCGCCCGCCTCGATTTTTAAAAAAATTTGGATGAGAATCTAGCAATTTATTTATTATGGCCGAAAGCTCATTCCAGTCAAGCAAGGTACTTTGCCATCTCTGTGTAAAACTGATGATATTACAAAGCTAACGGCCACTTTGAACGGCACATGACATAAAAAAGATGACAATACCGATAAATGACTTTCCTTATATATGAAAATATATATTTATGCATTTAAGCGTCACATTTTGTTTTTATATTTAATATCTAAATGAAATACCAAGATATTGAAACAAATTTAATGCAAGTGTTTATATGCTTCATAATACTTGCCTACAGAAATACCTTGATGCTGCAACTTTGAAGGATATAAAATTTTAACATGGAAAAGGTCTCAATTTATATAGTGAAGTTCATTTTATTTTCTTTGGAGGGTAAAAGCTTCTTGAACGGGTAAAGGTTTACAAGAAATAGAGTAAAGATTAAAAAAAAAAAAAAAAAAAAAAAAAAAAAAAAAAAAAGAATACATAATAAGTGTTCATGTAAAATTAACAACAGCTCATATCGAAAAACAAAATGCTCCTCTACAGGCAAATATAATTATAGATTTTGCAGAGTAAAATATTTATATTGGTGCAATTTGGTATTTTCTATATTAAATAGTTTTTCCAAGAATGGTTGGATACAATTCAGCTGCAGTATAAATGATCTGTTTAAAATTAATGTATTTTGTATTGCAACGAAAACAACCTCTGGGAATATTTCATGGAGAACAAACGAATCCCCCAGTATTATTGTTTGAACGGAAAAAATTTATCAGAACTGCATTGCTAAAAAGTTTGCTTTTTGTCTTTAGGAGAGGCAAGATGTTTCAAATGTGTTGGTTTTACCTCCCACAGATTCAGACCTTAAACATTGGTTAATTGGTACATACAAATATAGTATGTATAACTTTAATCTATTGAGGACAGGAAACGTACATATAATAAACAATAACTACCAATAGATATAAGCACATGCAAGCCCATATATTGGCAAATTCGATATCTCAGTGAAAAAAGATACCATGAAATCTGTTACGTCACATGTTTTCGTATTTTAATGTTTTATTGGCTGCAGGTAAAAAAAAAAAAACGTTCAACTCAATTGTATAAAAACAAGACGATGTTAACTTTTCCGTCGTCAACTGTCCTTATTTATGTAGTAATATTCCACTATCACGTGCTTATGGTGTTCATATCTCCCAACTTATTCGTTACTCAAGAGCTTGCTCTGAGTACAATCAGTTTTTTTATCACAATGCATTCTACTCACTAATAAGTTGGTGTTACAGGGATTCCAACACCTGGTTTAAAGTCGGCAATTTGTTAATTCTGTGATCACTATAATGACCTTGTTAGCGAAATTATAACCTATCACTGGGTTGTTTTTAGCTGACTCGCTTCATAACAATTGTGAATTCTTTGTATACTGAATTTGACTACCAGATCAACACTTAGGGATGACAGCGGATGAGCTTGCTCAACAGGGGATGCTCCTCCTATCTAACTGATCACATCTCTGGAATTTTCAGGGATCCGTTGATTATGCCTTAGCTCTTCACATATTTTCTTTGTTTAATATTTTTCTTAGACCAGGCACAATTCTTAATCTTCACCTTTACATTGTATATACCTACAAAAATGATATCGAATCATGACACGCTCACTTGAATGTCATGTTCTTCTTGATCTACTAAAATATACGAGGGGTTATTGCGTGGACCCTGAGGTCCACGCAGTAAATATATAAGCGAGGTTAAACCGGATGCCATGGGCAAACGACAGGCTACGCATGCCCGAGAATGCTTGAGAGTTCGCACCTTAGGTAACTTGCCCGTAGAATAATTCGCCCTATTCGAATTAAAATATGCCATTCATTGGCAAATCGCGCTTTTAAATCTGCATATCGCATTTACATATTCATCCGATTTTCTCTATTTTACATATACTTTTATATACAAACTAAACATTGATTCTATGGTACAAGCAGTTAAAAAGTACCCGGTAGGAAGAACTTGCAGTATGTAGATACATGTACATGAACTTAAAAACTTGAATGAAAAACGTCATTCAACGACTAGTTCTAGCTTTTAAAAGATAGAACAAGTTTTCACCGGCATTAGTTTTGTGCATCAAGGCTCGCAACATAATTTAATATTCCAGCAATCTGAATATCGTTTGATAGAGGTCTGTAGTAACGGTTTTTAATGGGGGGGGGGCTTCGACAAAAAAAATCTGCGTACTACAGAGCTGTGCTACTCGTGAACCATCAGATCTATATTTTTCCCGTGATAGATTTCTTCCGTATAAATCCAGGACAGGTGTCAAGTCCCAGCCAGTATGGGTTACACGTCTCAAAATACACATGTAGCCCGATTGTTAAACTGACAAAACTGAAGGCCGCTAATCAGAGATAAAAATTTAACAATTTTGCTTTGAGACTACAATCAGTCATATGTAGGTAGATCATTGTAGAAAATGTGAACAAACCAACATGGATATTCCCTACACCTAGACTTTTTCTTAATTGAATTTCAGTTAGAAAAACATGCATATGGTCCACGTATTGCAGTCCTTTTTTAAAGGACAGCAACTTGTCAAAAATTAGTGGACTAAAATTTATACTATGTAGTCTAGTGTGTTTCTAAAATTTAAAAGGAAAAGTAGACAACAAAAGTTTAAGAAGTGCTGAAAATTTGAGCTTGATACGTTGATAAATTTCCAAATTGAGAGGGCTGTTCGAAAAGTTTGAAGATTGATGCGATAAAATTAATACTATGTAGTCTATGCTTATGAAATTCTTAAGGAATATTAAACAACAAAATTTAAATAAATATTGAAAATTCTAGCCTGATAACTTGAATATTTATCAAATTATCCTAAAATTAAAAAGACAAAATATTAATATGATAACCGGCTGTCGCGATTTAGTTTCATGACGTCATTGTTTCTCGAGGTCCGCATTTTCTACCTCATACACTTATTTCGAAGAGATTCCTTGAAGTTAAAAAAAAAAATTAAACCGATCTTGTTTATTTGATTGTACAATGTCATGAACAACTGATTTCAATGCATATAATTTATAGTAAATATATCTATACAAAGTGAAAGATCATCACTTGATTAAAACAGCATATTTGCTTGTCGGACTTCAACATCTATCACACATGATCAACGTCACTTTTCAACGTGACAAACTTTGACATCCTTTCTGCAAATCGACATTAACTTTACATTTCTTATCTTTCTAATCTTTTTTGACATTTAAAAACAAGTACTCTGAATGCATTTTACTTCTCAGTAGCTCCTTTAAATATTTCCAAGATCTATGCCATTTTTTCAAGGGATGAAACTTATAGAAAATTGGAAAAAAGAAACCCACCCCCTTTCTCACGTCATTACAACCCCTTTATTGTTTGGATATTTCATATAAAATTTAATATAAAATTTCAAAAAATTTACAGAAACAAATTTACCGTATAATTGTGTCATACTACATGATTGAATGAACGGGATTTTTCGAGGACAAATGCTCATATAAAAAAGTTTTTTTTTCTCAGTCACACTTAGGAAGAAAAGCGTTATCTTCGAGGTTGCGCCGTATGGACATACCATTGCTTTTAAAAACATCAATGATTTATCAAAAGATTAAACTAACGATGCATAGTTTACTAAATTAATGAAAAAAGATTATGCTAATTTAACGTTGAGAAAATAATTGATGTATCTTAAGCGGTTTTAATTTTATGGCGCTAGTCCACAAACTTTTCGAACAACCTCGTATTACAAAATAAAATAAAAGACATTATATGACAACTGTGGCAACGCACTTTGAAAAAATTACGCACTTCGAAATTTTTTTTCAAATTGCGTTAAAATTGGGACTAAATCAACGCACTTTGAAAAAAAAATTTCAAAGTGCGTTAAATTTGGGACACACTCAACGCACTTTGAAAAAATATTTCAAAGTGCGTTAAGAGTGTACATAAACATTTTTTACCTTGGGACATATAACGCACTTTGAAAAAAATATGTATAAAACAAAAAAAACTCTATACATAGATTTTCGTAAATGAGAGAATCAACTTTTTATTAATTATATCTTTTGAAAAACATTTTAATTTACATGTATTCATTTAATCTCATTGAGAACAAGGAGAAGGCGAGTCGAAGGTCTCTCAGCCCAACTCTTTTTTTTTTTAATACATTGTACAAAGTCGTCGGTAGCAAACTGAAAGTGGACACCCCCTTCAAAGGCAAGTTCCGATTTTCAATGCCTATATATCTTTGCAAAACATTTGAGTTCCTAAGAACCCACCCCCTCCCGGTATCGTCGGGCTTCATGCTTATGCTACACCCAAATACATGTATATGTATCTGCATTACTGGTATGACGTTGAAAACTTTCAATAAATTTTAGTTTAAATATAAAATGCATGGAAACTGCAAAACTTAAGGTACCGACTACCGACTCCCTGATAAGAGAGATAACTTTCAAAGTACATCTCATGAATACTATTCACAGTTTTCTTAATCAGAGTTTCCTAATTGAGACATCTGAGTATTCAATTCGATGAATCTAACATTTGATGGAAACGATACTTTCTATTTCTTTTGCAAATTTCTTTAAAACATTTAAGAGAGATAGAATTTTCAAAGTATGGAGAAATAAAAATCGCTCATTTTCACATTCTAAAGTGACCTCATCACCAAAGAGTTATCAAACAGGTTCAATTATTTATCATACCCAAGATTTGTAAGGATATTGACCAAGCCATACGTATTTTTTCAAAGTGCGTTAATATGGTCGATATTAACGCACTTTGAAAAGAAATTTTATTTTTTCAAAGTGCGCTGATTTGGTCCCAAATTTAACGCACTTCGAAAAAATTTTTCAAAGTGCGTAATTTTTCAAAGTGCGTTGTAACAGACCACCCGGCACTGTCGTCATTTAGTTTGATGAAGGCCGACAATTAACATCATTATTTCTCAATTCCTGCTCCCTCTCTCTTAAAACACTTATCTTGATAAGATTCTCTGGAGTAAAGTAGAAACTAAAATCTGTCTTATTTATATGACATTACAATATCATGAACATGATTTCAATGCATATAAAATTGTAAACGAAATATACAAAGGGAAAGATCCTCGCTTGATTATGCCATCATATTTTTATTTTGTTGGGGTTTAATATCTAATACCCCGGGTACACATAATCAACTTCACTTGATTGACTTTTCACACCTTGACTACAAATCGACATTAACTCTGCATCTCTCTGATTTTTATTTCATTTCAAAACAAATCCATTTCTCTGTAGCCAATTTAAACATTTCCGAGCGATATGTTAAATGTACCAACTACATGTAATACATCAAACTTTCAGGGGCCAAACTTTAGAGAATTTTAGAAAAAATAAACCCTTCTCATTTTGAGGTCATTTTCAAGTCCTTATTTTTTTTAAGACACTTCTTATGAAATAAACGATTACACAGAATTTACAGAATGAGGTAAAATTGTACATTTTGTGAAATAATTGTGTCCCATCAAATGCCTGAATTAACTGCATTTTTGGATGTTAAATGCTCATTTCAAAAGTTTTTCTTACTTACACTCAGATTGAGAAAAAAAGTCAATTTGAGGTTGCGGCGCCTGAATATACGATTTCTTACACAAACAATAATTCATAACAAAATGAAACTTAAGAATTGCAGTTTATTCCATAGATAAAAAGATGATGCTAACTAGATTTTTTAAATTTCATTTAAGTACAGTGTATCTAAAGCGGTTTTAGACTTGGAGAGGACTTATATAAGCCATGCCTGAAGTCTAATCTAATTATGTAATCTGACTTTACATAATAAAATATTGATTAAATTTAATTAAATTGATAGCGGTTTAAATTTTATGGCGCTAGTAAACTTTTTGAAAACTCCTTGTGTATACTATATCAATACATCATTTCTTTACTTCAGAACATCCATGAGAAAGAAAAGCTGTTTGAAAATAATAGTAAGTTCTAGTTCTATTCTTCCGCAAAAGTTGACATGGCTTGATAAACCCATAATACTTTATAATTTCTTATTATGTGGGTTTTTAGGAACAAAATTTTATTTGTATTTACAAATGGAATAAACAAAATAGTTTCCTAAGCTGAATGAATATCATACACAATTTTAATGAACATGGTTAATTTTATACCAGAGTCATGAACGACAGTCGTTAGAATGAAGTTTTAATAGCATTATTGTTAACACTCAAGTACAAATTTAAAAAAAAATATCATCTATTAATAACATCTTCTATTAAGAATATTAGTTTCATAAATCGAATGTCTAATATCGAAGCACGAAATGAAGAGAGATCCGTGCAAAACTGTCATTCATTTTGGAGCTTATTCATCTTATTTTCTGTTAAAAGGTTTTCCTGCAAACTAATTAAAAATGATTTATTTCTTTTAAAAACATGAGTTTGGTAGGAAGCCTCGCCGTTTAATTGATTAATGCGTGCTGCAGGAAAAGAGCAGATTATACAATTTTTAAGCCTCTTGCAAGAAAAGAGACAGAAAAGAGAGAAAGAGAGAGATAGCATTGCAATTAGGAAACATTTTCCAGAAGCCAAACAAAAAAAGATATCATGGTAGATCCCTGGATGTATAGCCTTGTTATTTTGTAGGAAGTAAACTTTATGCTTCAGGTTGATCACAGGTGGCATCAGCACAAAATCCGATTTTAACACTCTATCAAATAAGAGTCATTTTCAAAAATCAGCATACTAAGGTCCTTAGTAATGGAAAGGTTGCGCTGCCTCATTCATAAGCGCCTCCGCTTTATTAGTTTTTTTTTAATACTGATGCATTTAGTTTACTAAAAATAGATCAAGTTTGCGTACAATCTCATTAACAAAACCACTTTATCCAGATGTCATACATATTCATGTATTAAAATTATATTGTTTTTTTTTTCAATTGACGACAATTCATGATTCAGTTTCAGTGAAAAGCATCTTATTCTAAATCCATCAATAATTTTAATGAACCTCAAAGTATTGATAAATCACGAAATCTAGTTGTGCATGCAATAGCTAAAAATTTCAATAAATCTCTTTTCTATTTCTTACGGTCTTTTTTATCAAATGAACTTTAATTTGGTAAGGGGGAAACAGCCTAGAACAGGGATTAAGTCTTCACACTAGAGCGTAATATACAAAAGATGAAGGATTATTTTTTTTTATATATAAAGTATATATAATAATACTAGTATGTACATGTATAATATGAGGAAATGAATATATAAAGTAATGTTTTAAGTAAATTATGTAAGAATGAAAAAAGTGGATGATAAGAATGTCACTGTTCTGTCTTATTAATTTTCAATTTCAAAAAAAAAAACAAAAAAAAAACCGTTTAGAACCCATGCATATTAACATGTTGAATTTGATACTGAAGACTAATATTGTCACTTTTAGATGGAAGTACACTCTTTAAACAACAAAATTTTATTTTTTGTAATAGATTGCTAAAAATATAGTGCACCTTTTTGTTCACACGAATACATTTATTAAAAATATGTTGTCATTCTCCAAATACTGTAAGCTCTATTTTCCTTTCGAGAACCTTTATTACTAAACGTATGTGGCGATTGGTTTCAGTAACGTCTTTATATCAAACACACGTATATCAAATTCACATATAAAATATGAAATACAGTATATATGAAGATAACGAACAGTATTCAAGCTCAAAAGTCCATTAAACAATATAAATTTGGAGCAGGGCAAACACAGACCTAAAAAAAAGTACAGTGTATTTTTCTTCCAATAGCGTTGTTTTGAATAAGTAATTCGAGTACTCGATCTGAGTCTTTGTAAAATTAATAAGGAAACATTAAAGAATCCTCATAGATCCGTATCATGCATACCTAATTAGTTAATTATAGGAATATCTACAAGACAAGAGATTCTCAAGTGCCCCAAACAAGCAAAAACCGCCATTAGAAATTTGCTATTTGCAAACTTTACAGTCTTTGAGTGATCAGACAGTTAAATTAAGGGGAAAAAAGAAATCATTAAAAGTACACAATTCCTTTCAGAAAATGTCTTCAAGCTGAAATCGAAGGCAGCAACAACGTAATTAAGTCGTATGGACTGATTAAAGGTGTTTACCGACTCTTGTAAATTTAAACAAGGCAGCAGGATAGAGAATATCCACTTCGATTCATTGTTAAGACCTAGCTAAAATTGTATTATCTTTTAATAAACGATGTTCTGAAATACGAAACAAAATTCAATGCATATAAAATGATGAATTTATAGTTAAATACACAAATGTCAAAGTGAACTTATGCACTGTCTATTTATTTATACCACTACTTTAATTCATATTTTTTTTTACCTGTCGGATTATATTTTTATAACGAAATTGATTCATTCAACCACATCACAGACCACACACAGAATCGCTTTTTATTCCTTTTTTTAATTAAGAGGACCATAGACCGCCTATTCACCCAATTTTCAAATACAGTACGAAAATGATACTAATACATAAAGTTTTTCCTGCCAGATTTTATTTTCATAATGATAAAGAGGGTCCTCAACTACCTATTTACCTAATTTTCAAATAGAAACTTGCATTTTTTATTATGATACGTTTATGCTAACTTTATTGACGGAAATATTGAAGCAATCTTGAAAAAATATTGGTAAATTAAATACTTTACATAAAGTTTTACCTCCTGGATCAATTTTTATAACGATAAAATGACCTAAGACATAACTCATAACCACCCACCCCAATACTTTATGAGTACGCATTCCTTTTTCCACGTGGACATTATAATACCTTTTGAATTTTTTAAAACTACTTCCGTAAATTATTTTCAAATTTTGATGATCTCGTACAAAAACTTTATTAAAAACGAAATAAAAAAGAGGAGTGGCTCCAGGACTTTATATTGTTTTGAGCAGATTCTATTAAATGAATCGCATTCCTTTCCTTAATAAGTGTGGATTCCATGAAAAGTTCAGATACCACCGCTAGCCAGCTGGCAGTGCTTTACGTATATTAATTTTTGAAAAGGTTTGAAGAATGTAAAATAAGATCTGATCTTAATTTCTTTTTAGACATAGTATGCCTTACCAGTAGCTGACTTATACTTATCTGGATTCATGAACTCTCTTTGTCATTTTGTTTGCTCAGAACACAGAAGATAAATGTCAGCTTTGTGGAAGTCAAATCATACATTTACACCTCTAAAAATACTACATGAAGTCACAATGCAAGAATTCCAGACATGAATTAAAAATTAAAAAAAAAATTCTTTGTGCCTTTGTACCTGGAGATGGCAGTTTTGACTACACTCTATCCTCAAGGTCAAATACCAAGGATTTAGTCAATTCTGGTAGATTTTATTAAATTTCATCCCAAATTACTTCAAAAGAAAATGTTACAAACGCAGCAAATGAAACATTAGACACAAAGCTCAGTTGAGTCCCCTACTTTATAATATGCTCCAATTTAAAATGAATTCTTTATTCCAATAAAGATTTTGAATTCTACGGTATCTTCTGAGCAAACAAGTATATTTGAATTTATAATTTGTAAATAAAATGGATAATATTGTATGAACATATACCACGGGCCAAGTAGATCGATTAAACAGTTTCTGAATATGAAATTCTCATTGCTAGCATATAAAAATAATTTCTTTTGCATAATTCATAGTACCAGTCTGATAGTTGAGTCATGATATCGATATTGTCATTCGTTTTTCGGAGCTACATATACCTTTTACTTTTTAATTAGATAACTTAGTTCAAAGAAGTCATGATGAATGAATGAAATATTTTGAATTTTTTATGCATAAACACATGCACATAAGCATCAGTTAGATTAGCGGAAGGAACAGGAAGCAAAATTAAATTGTTAAGACTTTTTATAAAAAAAAAAATTACGTTTACGTTGAACAAAATCTTCTGATACTTATCTCTTGATTACTAGTACATGACATACAATATAAAGGCAATTGAACGCACGCATGTGTCCCTGTTTTCAATCATCAATGCATATAGTAGAGATGAGATGTATGAGACCCCATCTGAGTCTGACACATCTGTTTCATATTTGCATATTTTTCTAAAAAAGACGTTAATGGTTTATATCTAACAACCAAGCTTTATAATAAACGTGATAACATGACATTTACATCGTCAACTTCCCTTTCTTGTGCTTCATCATACCCGTGACACTTGCATACGACGTTAATATCCCGAGAGCACGCTTTACGCAAGAAAAATTTCTATAAAATGAAGTAAATTGTTGTTAAACAAGTTGATGAAACAAAAATATTACAACGTAATACGTAAGTTGTTGACAAACAAGTTGATGAAACAAAAAAATTACAACGAAATGCCACCGTTATTCCCGCGTTATCCCCGCATTAACAATAAAAAATATAAGGAAATATAAACACACAGTATTCGAGCATAATAGCCCATTAAACATTACAAAATAGGAGCAGAACAAACACGGACCTCCAAAACATCTGGGGTGGGATCAGGTGTCGGCATCCCCTGCCGACCGGTCACACCCTTGCCACGTTCGAAAAAAAAGAAATAATGACTTTAAACGAGTTTACCGATATTCTTGCTTCATCAACTTGTTTGTCAATAACTTGTTTCGTTTAAGAAATTGATTAGAGCGTGTGCTTGTAGAGTAAAAGTTTCAGAAGTTGATCCTTTTGATGTGGGTTCAAATTCTACGACGATAATTCGAATAATGCCATATAAATTGAGGTAAAGCATCGCCGTAGGTGCTGAAATGAAAATTCCCTCGCTGCTCACAAGCCGTTCCCTACTGCACAATGCAAGCAGTGGCGTCTCATTATGATTCAAAATTGCGAACATTAAACGTTAAACAAACAAAACGAGTGCTTATTGTTTAAATTAAACATGAATTAGTTCTCCTGCTCAATATTCAGTCAATTCATAAACTCTTTACAAAATCCAATCAACTGGTATGCAGGTCTAGTAAGGAATTTATTTTGATGACAATAATTACAGAGATCGTTAGATAATGCAGAGTGCTTTTGTGTCATTTGTAAGCAAGCACAGGATGTAAGAATCGGAATGGTATCCTGATTCTATGTCTTAGTTATATCATTATCGAAGTATTAACATTTCATTGATAACATGCCTTCCTGTCATCAATGATATTCTCATCTCCACTCAAAAGGGAATCTGTGGAGCATGGCGATTTCTTCCAGGGTCATTGATAGCCGAAAAGAGCAAATTGGCAACGAACGCGTGACTCTTTAATATGTTCAATTTTATTACAAGTATAATATTTTAAATGTCTTATTTCTCCTCCTTGCAATCTTTGATACTAATTTATCGTTTATCCATAAGCTCAAAAGATCAGTGTCCATAAATGGCATTTATCGAGAACCTTTTGAGAGACTTCCAAGGGTTTGCATTGATTATTTGGAATAACTGAAAGTTAATGATCAAATTCTAATAACAAAGATACTTTTTTTTGCATTCAACTCCCTGCATGAAGTATATGAATGTTATGCTTTGAGGCTGGCTACATGTAGGAGCTGTTGAATTTAATTTTTTTTTCCATTTAATTTTATACGCTTTTTCCAAATATTCAATCCCATTCTTTGAGCATGGAAAATCAATGATAGCTGTTTTCATCGAAATGTGTGGAGAAAAATTCTTTTTTCAAACAAGCAAAAGACGGTTTTCTTTTGAAGGTATAGAAAATCAAACTCTATTTTGTTTAATAGTCTCCATGTACCTTTTGATTACTTGGTTATCACGAATGATGAAGTTTTCGACGGGAAATTTAGAAAAAAGACAATCTATCTAAAACGCTTGATTAGTAGGAATCTATTATATTCCCTCGATTGAACTTTTGTACTGAAACGGATATTAAAATGCTTTTGTAGTAATTCAATTTGTCGAATTAGATGCTAATATTTTGCAGCTAAAGAATAAATCAAAACATCGGATAAAACTTTAAAACTGTGATGAATGTGAAGGCTTTTCATTCTCTTGATGAATTTTTTTCATTGAAGTATAATATGCATAATTAGATTGAATAAAAAGATAGATGTGGAGGGCAAAAATCCATCATACCGTAATAAGAGGAAGAAATTAAAACCATCATGAATTAAAGACGTGATCTACGAAGAAGTAATCTTATAGACACTTATCAAGTCTCCTAATCCACCATTCTAATTTTTTTAATAGTTCTGTCATATTTGGTAGAAGTATACCAAATTTTTCATTAGGTTTCTATAAGTTATCCGCAATAATTTAACACAGAGAATATTGAAATTGCTAAAAAGCTATACTGAACTGTAATGTTGTGAAAAGAGAAATCGTTCTTGTGTAAGGGACCTATAAAGTCTCTGGTATTGTTGAGGAAACATGTTTTCTTTGATTTTTGATTTTGTTTGTTTGAACCATTTTTAAACCAAATCATATTTAACATTTTAAATAAAAATAAGCGAATGCTCGCAGAGAATAGGGAAGAGCCACTGATATGATACAAGGTGGTTGCAGCTCAAAGAAGGTCAGTTTCTGCAATGTTATCTGCTTTTCTCGATACTTAAATTTCTATAATTTTGGTTCAAGTATTTTTTTCCCTCTACATTTCACACAAAAAAGTCAAGGCCCCTACAGCACACAATTGTATCGTAACAATAAAGGTGACAATATTTTTGTTACCCAAAAGACTTGAGAGATCGGAAGTGATGCTGCCTCGAATCGTCAACTGTCACCACTTCAGGAACAACATTACCACGATGATTTCTCATAAAAGAAATCATGTATAATTACAGCTGACATACACCTATTTGTGGTCATATATGGAACAATGTTAATAATTCAGTAAGGAAATCATAATAATAAAATGAAACTTCGATATGAAAAGTACATTTAACCAACTTTATGATGTGAATGCAATACCCTATGTCCATAAGGCTGGCGGTGTAGAAGTTCTGGTAAGTGTTTCGCTGCCTTTTGAGGTATAGGTATATAAAGTGTGGCAGCTACACGTTTATGTGTAAGGTATTAATTAAGAAGCACTCACCTGCCAAAAGAAAATGTCCCTGTGTAACTCTGGGTAGTTAGAAGATGATTCTGAATGATTCTTTGGACTTAGCACTGTTGATACATTTTGTCCTTCCATTGTCATTCGCCTTAATTGACTTGTCTTTATTAGATGTGTTTTTCATCGCCTTTCCTACATACAGATAATTGCTGTGACATCCTCTCTAGTCAGCTGGTAATTTGCATAAGCTACTGCTTCAAATTTCTGTTTTCACTTGCTATGGCTCATTGATTGGTGTATACATACAAACTTGTAGTGTCGTTTACGTGGGGACGGTCCTCGATTAATTCCGATTACCAAGATCAGATCCTGCTCCATAGACAATCTGTCATTGTTATTTGCACTTGCCAAGATTTTTGCAACTTCCGCCTCTTTGTGAGATGTATAGTTTATTGCTACTCGCCATCAGGGATACTTCAATTAATTGTTGAATTATGAAGCAACGACCATAATACCGTGACCTGAAATAAAACTTCGGATATCCGATCTTTAGAGAAAGTCGATATATATTGAAGATCTATATTTACTAGAGTAATAATTAAAAAAGACCCTAGCTGCCATTTGTAATTCAGTAGATTCAACTACACGTGCAAGATAGTAAGTTAGTAAGATACTCTTGTGGGTTTTTTTCTCTTTGCCAGCTTTATTGATACAGTTTTTCTCGAAATGAAACTTGTTTTTGAGCAGTCGATTCTAATATTTTTTGTAAATGCATAGAACATTAAATATTGCATCTCTCTCTCTCTCTCTCTCTCTCTCTCTCTCTCTCTCTCTCTCTCTCTCTCTCTTCTTTTGTTACTTTACCATGGCTATACAACTGTAGCATAATTGGTTTTTTTTTTATATTTGCCTTTGGTATATGGCTAAAGACATGAAAATATATAAAGCCATAATGCTAAAATTCTGCAGCTAACTTGACCAATGAAAATAACTACATGTGCCTGTAAACTACTGTCCCTATATATTGCCGATTTTATACAGCAGAAATAACTTTCGTATGATATAACTGACCAGCAACACTGAGTTTGAAGAATTAAAAGATGGTATCCATAGATTCATTAAGCTGAACAGCTGGCCCTGAGGAGATACACATAATTGATTCCTTTGTGTTGATTCTAAGTTCTTGTCCGTACTGCCGATTTTATACCACAGATAAAGCTTACCATAAATATAATGGACCGGTAATAATGTATTGCAAGATCTAAAATGATATGAGACCAAATGTATACATTTATTTAATTCTCTATTTCATTTAGGTCGACGTAGGGATTTGAAGATACCGCAGTGAATTTATTATTTATGTTTACTTCTGTCTTACTTAGTTAAAATAACAAAACAAGCATTCTCATTTTTAGAAAGATGTATATTTTATGTAAATGCCTATGGAATATAATGTATACACAAAAATAGTAATGAAAAGACAAATATGTAGGGAAAAATTAGTAATTTGTAAACCCTTTTCCCGTCAATTTATCAATTACTTAGAATGGTTGATGAGCATGTAATATACATAATATACGTATCATTTTAATTTATTGTAAAAATATTTCTACCAAATTTGGATAGCATACGACGTCAAATACAAAAGATATGACAGTTGTCCACGAACTTTTCGAACAACCCTCGTACATGTATAATGAAGAACACAAAATGATGTCCTTAAGTTATTGATCTCTCTATAATTTCATTTTGACTGATCATAAATTCTGTACACGTTTTCACTTCCCTCTGAAATGTCTTTTATGTAAGTTTAAAATACTTATAACATACTTAAAGGGAAATTAAAGCAGAATAAACTTTTGAAATGAATTTTTTTCAGTATTCTTAACTAACTTTTTAAATCATCTTTAAAGAAAATATTACCAAAATCTCCTTTGATTTTGTCTTATAATTCATGAGATATTGAAACTCATATGACGATACCCCCCAAAAGAGAGAATCAAAAATCATTATTTTCAATGTCTCCCCCGCGCCTCTGTCACAGCGGTGTCTTCCCACTTCCAACATTTTGAAAAAATACAGGTAAAACACAGGTAAATCTGTGTTGGCTAAGTGGGAATGGGGTACAGGAGGAGAACAAAAGAAATTAATTACAGTTAGGCTATAGTCTGTTTTAAGATGAATAAAATATTTATTAATTTTTGTCTATTTTAATTTGAATAACAGCCTTGATTCTCCTTAGCTGCAGAACTGTACCTCTCCGAAAAAATATATTTGACAGGCCAGAGAGCTACAGTGCCACCCACTGAAAAAAAAACTGTATATTTATTGCGCACAAAAAGTGTGTTCTGGATTAATTCTTCTAAATCTTTTACCTCAATTGCAAAAAAAAGCTAGATTTCAAAAAATTTCTTACTGCTCTATCAAGTACTCTTGTAGTTTGCATATGTACGAAGCGCGTTGGACCGAATTTTCTTACAAACCAAAATGGCAGTATAAATAGGCGAAATTTTCGATGATCTCAATTTCCAAAATTATATAGGGCCAGAATTAAAAACAAATGTAAGGAATGTTTTGTTGTGGAAACAGCGAAAGAATATGTTAGGACACACGGATAGTAATATTCTGTGATGACAATTTTAAAAACATGGAGAAATTAATCGAGGAACAGCGCACTTTTTTGTGCGCAATAAATAACTTTATACAGTTTTTCAATGGGTGGCATTGTAGCTCTCCGGTCTGTCAATATATTTTTTTCCGACCGGGACTGAGCTACAGTTCTACAGTTAGATTCTCCTTTGCATAGAATTCATCAGAATGTTTATCTTTCGAACCCTGGCTATACTGAGCATGGGTAACCATGCCGAAAAATTAGTCAAACGACGCGCGCATGCACCAGAGAGAGGAACACAAAATAAAGTTGTCTGAAAAACCCAAAATTTACAAGAAGCTGCTCAGTAAACCGCTGTTACCTTTGTCCTTACTTAGACATTTCGAAAACCAGACCCCATTGAACTTCCATAAACTGTACCAAGAACAAAAATTATGAAAGTCAAGACTAGAACGAGAACAATCACAACTGAGTGGGGGTGGGGGGGTTGGAAGAGGTGGTACAATTTACATGTACCTGCTTAGTAGGGTCCATCGTTAGTAACACAGGTGGTTCATACGAAGACATTTAACCCAGAATAAGCAAAGTCCGACAAATTTTTGCAATGCTCAAGCCGGTCTGGAGTTCCAGTACACTAAATGAAATCACAAAGGTCAGAATATTTCATACCAATGTTAACTCATTGATCAGTGCTTTTCTTCGAATGTAAAACCTGGAGACTAACAACAGGACTACAACAAAATCAAGGTTTTTACCAACAAATGCCTACGACACATCTGTAAAGTAGCATCATGGCCAACATAAATATCCAACAAAAAGCTACTGGACCGTAGCTTTATATCATAGATATTTAATATATCACCACACTCCAGATCAAGAAACGAGCATGGAAATGGTTTGGCCATACAATCATAGAGAAAGCCCCGAAATAGCAACATTAGAGAGGCATTGGACTGTGCACTTAAAGGAGAACAAGATAGAAACAAGAATTAAAGAGCTTGAAAACATTGGAATGACTCAGAAATTGAGGAAATACATATAAGAACAGCCAAAAACAGAATAAGAGTAGAGCGACTGCAGAAGCCCTATGCAGAGGACTAAGTAAAGCAGGTAAGATTCGGGGTATAGGATTTCAGTGCCATATGTCCGTCTGTCTGTCTATCTAGCTGTCATACCTGTTTGTATGTTTGCCTGCATTGTCCTCTTTGATTCATCATTGGCTATTTTAAAGCTCTCATATTTCATTTGCGTATTCCTTTTGATAAAGCTTTTTTCTTAAAGTTTTGCCCAATATTTTGCAAGAATACCCAACTTTAAAGTATTTCTGACAAACATGCAAACACCTATCTATAGACAGACAGACGGACGCCCGGGACAGGGCAAACACTAAACAACCTCGAATCTTCAGTTACGGAGGGTGGGGTAAAAAATTATAGTTGCAAAAATGTAGCCCTCTCCCTCTTTTTTATTTTTTGAGGGGGGGGGGGCTACAGCTCCTTAGGATCTCTGTAATGGTGCAGCTGCGGAAGTGATTCGCTCCTACACGGATTTCGGCTCAAATTGTCAGTAAATGGCTTAACTGGACTCAAAAAATGCATAGTTATCCTGAACTTATCCAAGACATAAATTAATCCAAAATTATACAGAACGATCCATCTATCGGTTAATTTTCGTGTATGTCAACATCACAACTTGAATTTATTCTCCATGTTTACTGACCTTGTTAGATTGTATTTTGGGACAGCCAATGAGAATTTAGTTTCTATATGAGGATCCTTTAGGAATTGTCCTATTTTATTTTTAAAAGCATAAAAATATCTCTGTTTGCGTCAAAAAATAAATTGAATGAACAATTTATTTTACCTGCAGTCGCCACTATTTTAAAAAAAAAAAATACTTGGACCATTATAGAGATGCTGTGGAATTGTAACCCTCTCCAGAAAACATCAGATTAAAAAAAAATCGGAGAGGGCTACATTATTACGGTTCTTATGTACATACTTGACACAGATTTGAATTTGACAGTTTTTGGAAATCTCTGAACATCAGATCTAAAATATTCATGTAAATTCAATATATTGAATTGAGTTTAATTTTTGAATGAAAAGAGAAATTCAAAATGTAAAACAATTTGCAACTCTGTCCGCGCCTGTCTGATCGGCTCCCGTCGTCAGTTTGACGGTTGTGAAAGGAACGAACGACAACTGTAGAACAATACACAAGCAAATAATCTACATAGATAATTGTATATCAGTTATAATGTATGTGAAACAAATATTTGTGGACATTGAAATTGTTGAATTTTTTAAGTCTTGTATTATTTTATCACTAAATTTAACAAAACGAAATTTTCAGGATCGATATGTTTTTCATAGAAAATAAGCGAACGACTTGTCATTTTCTGTTACTAAAAATAGTACAAACCATGGAAATCCCCGATTATCAAACTGTGCATTGAAAATTTTATATCTTTCAATAGATATGAATATGTTAGCGAAAATGGTGAGTTCTAGACTTAATTTTAAGTTCAATAGAGTAAATATTCATACTAAATGTTTGAAGTTCCAGGGATTTGATGCTGGTTAACGAATAAACTTCCGTCGAACTCGTATGATGATATTCTCAAATTCTGTATCGACAGAGACATATAAAATCATATTGTTTTATATGTCTCTGGTATCGATATTTCTTCAAATGTCTCTGATGAACTTCTGTAGCTATGAGTGGTTTGACAATCCTGAAAAAACTTTGTTTAGATTTTTTTTTCTCATATCTATGTATAGAAATAGAAAACTATTTTAAACTACTCTTCAGTTGAACCATACCTGTATTAGATAGAGAAAGGAAACGCACAACAGATATATTGTTGAATGCAGAAAAGAATAGATTTATTTCTGTCAAGCATGGCCTCACTGAATATACAATATGTATGTAGCTTATAGAGTATGAAATCCTGGTTCCTGGACTAGAGGCGCACAACTCAAATTTTGGCTCAGGCCTAAAAAATCAAGATCAGCTGTGACTTAGCTACCATTTACCTACATGTGGTTAATTCCTTTTTTTTAAATTATAGAATGATTAATATCTTAGATCTTTTATATTATGTTAGAAAATGAATACAAAAAATATTGTGAAGTGGAAAAGTCATAAGGATTAATTGCTGACGTTTTCACTGGGTTTTTTTCAGTAAACAGGAGAATCAACAGTTTCATATTGAGATGCATTACTTCTGAAGAAAATAACTAAACTGGGCACCCTTTGAAAAGAAAGTGATACAAGAAATTGTTACAATGAATGACATAGAGACAGATCGCCCTGAACTGGTTCCAGATGCAGTTCCCCAGAAGGGCTTTGACTATGGGCAATTCCTAGTGACTGTGGACAATGGATTAGACACGAGTGATGTGGAAAACCTTAAATTCTTACTTAGAGGTGTAGTCCCCGACTCCAAGCTACAGAAGGCCCAGAGAGGTCTTGATTTATTTAATGAACTCCAGAACACAGGTGTGATCGACATGGAGGAAGGGGACCTGGAACTGTTAGAGGAGTGTTTGTATAGAATTCATAGGAAGGATTTACTGAAGAAAATAGCAAGGGATACCATAATGGTGGAACAAAGATTGCGGAGACTACAAGAAGAAATATACAGAAAAGATGTCAATTACATGGAATCCAACAAATTCTTGTCACCTTTCAGGTAACCATCCTGTAATAGGTGTTGATTTTGAAAGTGTTTTGCATGTACATGTTTATCATTTTCTTTCATTTGAATTATTTATAACTCTGATGGGATAATTTATAGAGATATCTCTCTATATTTGTTACATGTATCAGTGAAAATGATAACTGACCTAATTTTAAGAATTGTAGAATTTTTTTTATTTGAAACAAACAAACAATTTTGATATTGATAAAAATTATTTCAATGCTATAGATAAAAATTAATGTAACATTTTCATGATTTTGGTAAAAATATGCATACTTTTATGAAAACAATTTCACCAGAAATACTTTTGTTAAAAACTTAATCGAAGATCTATTTTTTTATTACTTCAGAGTGCTGCTATTTGAGATTGGAGAGGACATTGACGATGAAGAATTTGGTTCAGTGATGTTTGCTCTTACATCGCTTGTTCCTAAAGGACAGCTTTCTAAAATGAAGTCCATATTTGATTTGTTTCTGTTTTTGGAGAAAAAAGATGAAATGTCCCATTTGAAAGTTGATGTTTTACTGAAAGTGCTTAAAGTCATTGACAGGGCTGATCTTATACCAAAAGTCAACAAATACCTCTCCAGTCAAAGTAAGTATGAATAGAGCCAAAAAATTCTTTTTACACTAATGGTAAATTTCAATTTATTGTTTTATATCGTTACTTTAGGATTTGAAAATTCTTGCTCCAAGGCTTTGATAAAAATATTTTTTGTTCATAAATCTCCTTTAAATTCATTGAAATATTGCTATTATTTATACTAGGTTTTCACAGTACAATTTTAAATGTGCATGCTTGTAGTTTAAGTATTCAATGTGTGCAGGTGTAATGTTTTTTATATAAACTTGATTACCATGATAGGTAAGAGGAATAGCCCATCCCAGTTCACTGGCCCCACACAGATGGAAGTGGAGCCCTCAGAGGGACCACAACTTCACCCACCACCCCAGCTGCCTCCAATGGGACAAGGCACCACACTAGCCATGGGTAGGCTGAAGTTCTTTGAATTAACATAACATTTTATTGTTTCTTTAAAATTTTTGAATGACTTTGATACATTTGATTCTTTTAATTGTTTTAGCCGCTCCATTAGCAGATGGACTTTTAATAAGACTTGCTGATGTTATTTCCAAAAGTCCAGACTGGAAAGACTTGGCCCCATTTCTGGGTTTGGAGGACATGACTATATTAGCTTTAGTTAATGATGATAACATGATGCCATCATTAAGGGTATATAAGATGCTTCAGCACTGGCAGAGAGACGTGATGCAGAACGACGAGACTTGCCGCGTGACTATGATAGGGGTCCTCCAGAAGTTTAGAATTACAGAGGGACTGCAGATACTGGGACAAACTGTGGAGGAAGACGAACACATTCCTAACCCAAGTAAGTACAATCCAGTAACTAAAATGGTAACAAAATTAGATAATGTTGATATCAGAAAGCGTTCCTGCTTTCAAAATAGCATTGCGATGATAATTTAAAACTGAAACACCTGACTCATTATCAAAAACAATATATGTTGAATATAAACTAAAGTTACATGAGAAATCTTGAGAATAAGAAATGCTTTTACGAGTTGAATTATTTATAGCTCCAATGGACTTGCGTTCTTTGTATCAACCTCCGACTGGGGAAATTCCTTTGTCATTGAGACACCCTGCCCCGGAGCCTCTTCCTGATATCCAGGCCCTGAGACCAAACATGTCTGAGATCGAGACACAAACTTCCATGTTGATTCTTCCTCATGGAAACCAGCCTATCAGAGACCACAACGAAGAAAATTTATCAGTATCAAACAGTAAGTGCAAATTTCTATCTAAGCTATAAACATTTGTGCATAACAACTAAACAGGAAGTGCACATGTATGTCTTTACATGTAGATAATTAGGTAATTATCGTTAATATTTGAAGTAATAAGTAGCATCATTTTAAAAAAGTACAAGGATGTTGCATCACAGAAAGCTTGATACATTTAACTGTTATTTTGTTGAACCATTGTTAATTTCTGCTCCATAATGCAGTCCTTTTACTCTAATTAGCTTTAGACTGCAGTGTTGATCTCTCTCTCTTTCTCTCTCCTTCTCTCTCTCTCTCAATGAGAAAAATATAAAATGTATATATAGCAATGGTTAAACATTTAATATAACATTTAATTATATGATAGCTGAGGCCAGGATACAGCTTGCAGAGTTACATCCCCCTCCCTCAGAAAACAACAATGCTCAGTCAGCGAGAAGTATAAGGGGTGTGTAAATTCTGTGTTCAATTTTATATGTTAATTACTTCATCAGATCTATGTTAAATAGTTATGTTGAATGTTACCCCTGGTAAATCGCGAAATAAATTTAAACCCTTGGTAAATAAAAATACAGTATATACTTCATCAGAGACATTTGTTATCTAATAGACAAGCTGCTTTCCAGAAACTGTTTATTTTCTTTCTACTTTTTTCCTTATCACTGTATGGCTGATGAGAAGTTTCTATAAATTGTTGGTTCTATATGTTTTAAGGTAATGTAATGGAGAATCTAGGCCAGATGATGAATAGAGCACACATTGATGATGAGATGGATCTGCCGTCATATCGTATGGACAGAAAACCAAGAGGTGAAGCCTGAAAATTCATCTTTATATCTCAAGAAAATCCTGGAAATTGTGCCCATCCATTTCTTAATAGAGTTGACCCCTCTTTTCTTTTAAAATTAAAGTAAATGCTACATATATCCAAAAGTAAATTAAGGGACTTTTTATCACAAAGAATGAATTTTATATACCGTTTCTGCAAGTGCACTTCCTATTTCTCTGTCTCTTCCTCTCTCTTTGGCAAAAACGCTATATCAGTACGTAATACATTGTTATGTCTTACCTTTGTAGGCATTGCTTTGATAATCAACAACATGAAATTTTTCAAAGTGCCAAACGATCCAGAAAGCAAAGAGATGCCAGACAGAACTGGCACAGACCTGGATGCAGGTGCATATTCTATCTGGTTTCTAAATTTCATGAAAGACCCTTTTTAATGAGCATTATAAGAAATTCCACTTGTAAATTTAAAATGGGAAAAATTTTATTGGCATTTATTGAAATTTTCATAATTTACAGATAAATTAACCTACATTTTCCGTAAACTTGACTTCCGTGTGAAACGTTATGACAATCTAGAGGACTATGCAATGAACAGGAGACTTGTTGAGGTGTCCTTTGAAGACCATTCTCAGTTTGACTGTTTTGTGTGCTGTATTTTGTCCCATGGTGTCCTGCAGAACATTTATGGCACTAATGGTAGATTGGTCAGAATCTCCGAGTTAACGGGAATATTCCGATCTGGGAAGTGTCCAAGTCTGGCTGGAAAACCAAAGTTGTTTTTCATTCAGGCATGTCAAGGAAGGGAAAAACAAGGAGGTAAAAGTTCTTGTCTAAACATTTACAGACTATAATACATCAATAAAGAGGTAACTGTTAAGATTTTTTCTTATAATTAAAATCTTACAAATATTTGCAATTTCATAATTACCTGACAACCTGCTCGATAATTTTTCATTCAGGTATTGACATTGAGATGGACAGTGATATTGAACCGGACAATGGCCGGACCTCTGAGATGATCCCCGATGAGGCGGACTTTGTACTGGGGTGTGCCACTGTACCAGGGTACGTGTCCTACAGAAGTAGGTCACAGGGAAGCTGGTTTGTCAACAAACTGGTGGAGATGTTAGATAAATATGCCTACAGGTAGGTCTCATGATTTTTTATAGATCAAAATAAGGTAGAAAATTAGATTTGATGCAGAAAAAAGGATGATAAGATTTTTCACTCATTAATGATAAAAAACTGGAAGATTATACTACTTGTACTGCTTTTCAGTTCTCTAGCATCTGTTGTTTTTAATAGTATACTTCCAATTTTCTTCAGATATGACCTGCTGAGTATCTTGGTCAAAGTGAATGAGGAGGTAGGGAGAGCCAATGCTCGTTTGGAGGGTGGAGTCTACAAACAAATCCCTGCCCCCCTGGTAACCCTTAGGAAGAAGCTGTTCTTTCGATAAACCTTACACTATGTGATTCATGTTTACACAATTTTTGAAACACAAAAAAATTATTTTTGTGATGTAAAATTTTGTTTAAAATCACTTTGATGAATATTTTTCAAAGAGGAATTTGCTTCAAACACCCAGTGTGCATGTTTTTTTTTACATAATTGTAAAAGTGCAGACATTGTTAATTATACATTATATGTTTTGTTCAAAGCATTGTGATTTATTAAATCTAATCATTTTTGATCATTGTTATGCAAATAAATATATTTAAAATATATGCACATTATTGTTTTTTTTAATAACGTGTAAATTTACATATGTAAAGCGTATCTTGATTATCAACATTTGAAAGCTTTATTTCTGATTATTTCCTGTTTTCAATCAAATTCTTTATTTTTACAGATTTTTAAAATTAAGGAATGAAGCTTATTTTTGCAAAGCGGTTTATGAAAAAGCTTAAACTGCCACAAGTTATGTTATTTCCAAATTGTATATCATAGGTTAAAATAAGCTTCATTCCTTATAAATCATTTCCAGTGTGGACAATAAGACAATTTTTCCTCCAAAAATGGCTTCAAATTGAGCAAATTTTAGAAGTAACGTCGTGCAGAGTAATACGTTTTTGAGATAACTCATTGTTACGTAGTCATCTTATGTTATACGTATTAAATCTTTTATCCAATCAAATGACGTGTTACAACGAAAATTAAATTATTCTTACAGATTATGAAATTATGGAAAATATATTTTTGTGGATATTGTTAGTATATAGGTCCTTGATGATATAAAAACTTTTATACATACTTTACTTCAGACATACTAAAGAGCGCTTGCTTTGCTACTACATGTAATTTGCATTGTTTAAATGGACTATGAGCTTGAATACGGATTGCCATCTCCATGTTTCATTTATGTGTAGTAGGTCACTAGCAGGATGAAAAGTATACGTGCTTTTTAACAAAACACATGTACAAAATATCACGTGCTGGAGTGTGATGAGTTTGGTTTTGTGTCATTTTTATTAATTCAAAAAGCTTACTTACTTATCCTCTCCGTGCCCCGGAGGACACATGAGGCCGTAGTTAAAAAGCTTACGCCATGCTAAATGCCCCCTTTTGATCAGAAATTCATGAATGATACTTTTAGTATGAGTTCATTCTTATGTAGATATAAATCCTTTGCAACCAGACAGTTTTTCTTTGGAAGTACCAAAAACTGAAAATGTAAGGTTCACCTTCACAAACTGACATTGCCATCTACGGGTCCGATTTTTCTATTTTTGATTGACAGGAGAAACGTAATTACTAATTACATGTAATAATTATTACGTTATATACCAGTAATTTTAACATTTTTGGCACTTTTTTCTCGATATTAATTTACACCCAGTCTACCTTAAGCCAGTCCTTCCTTTTTACTTCCCAATAAACGAAGTGAAATAGTAGAAACTGTCTTAATTCAGATTGATTCTAACCGAAAACCCCACCCTTTCTACTTTTGTTGGTCGCCCGCATGGCGCTGTGGGTAGAAAGTCTGCTAAAGAGTAGCGAAGTAAGGAGTCGGTTTCGAATCCAACTGTGGGACGTGGAGACCGATCATTTGGGACGTGGAGCTGAAGTAGGCACGAAAAAGATCCCACACTGCAAAATGGCCTTGAGTGCCGAGGATAGGAAAAAAAATGTAGCTTTCCACTGGCAAGTGGTGACGTCCCAATATGAATGAAAAAAAATTCTCGAGAAGGAAGTTAAACAACAATCAATCAATCCCCTTTCGTTGAGGTATCGATGATAAAACGGAGTATATTAATGATAAAACGGAGTATATTAATGTAATGTTATCAACAGTTTCATGTCGGTAAGAGTAAGTTGAAATCCCCGCCACCACCAGATAGTTTCTGGAGTTAAACAAGTTCCTTTTTATTTGGAAGAGGTGATTTTTCAAATTTTTTTAGGTGTGTCATTTTTTGTTGTTGTTGTTACTCAACTCCCTTCAAAGTGATGCTACATTCCTGTTTAATAGCTCAGGTAACAAGATCTTGGCAAGGAAATACAAGAACAGGATTATAAATGAATTTAAAGTTCAAGTTTATATGTTTTCACATTAGAAACAAATTTAGCGCGTGTCATTGTGTGCATAATTAACAGCTCTTTTAAGACAATGGACAGATTTCTTCTATCATAGTTATTGATGTGTCTACATTTCATTGCACCCCTCTCTTACATCCTATGTCACATTCGGACGACAGGACTGTTTACAAAATACAAAGAGAAGTATTTTTCACACCTGAAATAATTTATATGATATAGATAAAAAGAAACTTGATGACTGACTTGATATATATTCTTGGACCAATATTAATTCTGGTTGTAAATATAGTGCAAACAAATAAATTCCTAAAATATTTAAAAGATTGTAGAATTTTCCAGCTGTTCAAAATTCAACCTCCTTTTTTCATACAAATGTATACAATTTTGTCGCTTTATAAAGCTCTTTATTGTTAAACTTTATATGAAGAGTTAACAACAAGCGGTTAAACTTATTCATTTTGCAATTCGATACTTAAGAGCATGTTTCAACTAAAGCTGTCATTTTCAAGATTTTGGATAAAAATTGTATCACCTGTCCTTAAGTAAACTTCTGACATACGGTAGGTCAATGCCATTGTTTTAAAATCTGGATATGTTTTACATGTAGAATACAAAATGATTTTACATTTTTTCTGTAATACAAATGCAACAAAACCTGTGACTTACTTTAAAAGGTGAAGATACCGATCAATCTCTCAAATTTTTTTAACAATACAGATATGTCAGTGAAGAGTTCATAAAACACAAAAACCTGGAAATGCTGTTGTCTAGGAGGAGTAAGTTTACCTTGATGAATGGTTACACCCCATGAGCGCTCTGTATTGTTTAGGTACATGGATGTTTCTTTAATCAAATTCAGTATTTAAACAAAGACCTAACAATTGGTATAACATTTCGTGTTTACAACGCAAAACTATGATTCGACACCTAAGAGCATGTTTTGAGAAACATCAATTTATTAACTGATGCAGGTTACTGACAGATAAGTTGGGGTTACAATATAACAGAGATTTCAAGAACCTCGTTCAAAGTCTTTCTTTCGTAAATTCTAGGGTTGTTTGAAAGAACCTGTTAGCAAATATATTCATTGGATCGTATTTTGGCTGACTTTTTTCATGCCAATTTTTGAGCCTTTGTTTTTATACTGAATTTGACTGCGGTAAGTTCCCTCTAAATGATCAATATATGGGCTCACGGCGGATATGTTAGGTCAACAAGGGATGCTTACTCCTCGTAGGCACCCAATCCCAACTCTAGATTTTTCATGACTATAAGTTTTTGTGTTCTATCTTTACTGAGTTGTATTGATTATATATTTTATAGATCGCATGAGAAATATAACACAACCAACAAAGAAATCAATTTATTTTCATCTCAACATCATTTACAAAGCATATATAAAACTATTTACATAATAATGACATGTACGTGTGTTCTATTGATTCATTATGAATAATAATGAGTTTATGAATATTTAAAATTATTAAATGGAAGGCATATGATATTTTTGTTATGGACAGGCCATCCAAGACACCCCTAGACCAAACAGCTTACTGTCGTAGGCTGACGTCATGAAGATGGAGAATCTCTCTGGACGTACCCATTGTAAGTTGACCTTGATTCTGGTATTGGTGTTATATTGGGCGTCTATCATCTTAATGGCATACATTACGACTGGTCTCTCTATGAAAGGTTGTTCAAACTTTATCCTCTTTTCTTGTGGAAATGGCGATTTCGGGTAACTCATGAAATTAACCTCTCCTGCCTGACCTTTTGATTAAATTAAGAAAACATACACTGTTGTTCAAAAACAAAAATACACAAACATACATGTATTTAATTTTTAGCAAAGAAGTGATCACAATTGTTCACATATAAATGTTTTTAAAGAACTTACATAAAGTTGATGTTGCACTACCTACAAAAAAGAACTGAGAATACACTACTGGATTATAACGTTATTTGATTTTGATGTTCTACGTCTCTTTATAAAAAATAAAAACACAATTTTTTATTTATTTTCTTTTGAAAAAATATGTTGTCAATTTCCCTTCAATTATATAATGGTTATGAAATGACAGACGGCTTAAATATTGGAAAACATGACCAGTATTAATATCATATGTTAAGCATGAAAAATAAAACGATACATACCAATATAACAAATGACCATGAGTAGAGCAGCTATTCTGATATCGACAGAAAAGGGGCTCATCTACGAAAAAGAAAAAAAATAGGAATTAAGTTGATATTTTCCATAACTTCATCGGAAAACACCGAAGAGAGTTTAATGTTACCCGTATCAGAGTAGACAAGAGACTTTTTTTTTTCTTTTAGAATTGATTCTTCGTGTTAAATACCATCCACATAATCATAATATTTTTAATGTCTGCCATATTTTTCTAAGACTATTAAAGTTTCAGCACTGAGACGCATGGGAAAGAGTCTAACGTTACTAGTATTATAGTAAAACAATAAAAAATGACGCTGATGATGATGATTATGATGATGATAAAGGGACTGTAATCTTTGAAACAGTACAAGAAGCCTTTTTTTTCTTGTTCATATTATTTATAGCATTGTCTAGTGACTTATAACTTTTGCATAATTATGATAGAAATAGTCCTTTGCTAAAACAACATAACATTATTTTTTTTTAAAATTTATTTAAAAGATAAATTACTTTTTAAACATAAAACATGATGTTAAAGCGTTTACCTTCAGTTTAGTTCCTATCACAAACAGTTTTCTGGAAAAAAAAATCACAAAAATAAAGCCATAAAAAGACATAAAAAGGCTGAAAAAGAAATTAAAAAGAATTGTGTTAACTTAATAAAGTATCTAGATTTCTATTGGTTGAATCTGAAACACACAATATTCAATGTAATTATGTTAAGCACGAAGTTTGCAGATTGTTCTTGTGTCTTTTTATAAAATTACTTCTTTTATAAGATTAATTAAATTCCTGTTCATTACATCACCATCTACAGGTCTGTATGCAAACTTTTATCTCACAGAAAACGTCAAGAAACGTTGAAATGAAGAACAATTATAATGTTTTGCAATTTTAGAGAGTTATGACAAAAATTTGATATAAAATATTACTGATAAACGTTTCTTTCTTTGTTTATCTGATATTTTTTTCTATTCTTTGGGTAACAAACGAAAATCAAAAAGGGCTTTTAATTAAAAAAAACGAAAAAAAAAAAAAACGTATGTTATATTTTTTTCAAGAATTTACTTTCTTATTTATACAAATCAATACCCTGTATAATATATAAAATACCAACCTTATAAAAAATTTCCTTGCTTGCATATCTAGAGATTTATTTAAAGATAACCAAAAAGTTGATTGAATGAGAGCTTATATACCAGATTTGTAATGTATTGAAAAAAGAGAAAATATGGGGATGAACTCGGTAAACGGTAGACTTAGGTGCATGTAATTTTTCATTTGTGTGAACCAGTCTTTTGTTTTTCCACTAACTCCATATTTATCACACCTACAGAGCGGCATTTTAAATTCCATATTCCTACCACACACGTGGAGAAAAAAAATTTTTTTACTTACCTGAAAAAGTTTTTAAAAGTTGCCCAAAGTCGAAAATCCTATTTTTTAGGGTAAACCTTTTCTCAGTGTCAACTAGTTTTAGTACCAATTCTAATACTACATTTTCTAAAAGTCTAAAGGTGAGGGGGCCAACCAAGCTTTCAATTAACATTTCCTATAGTATAAGTAAGGTTGGGGAAAAAATGTATTGGCCCCCCGGTTGCTAAGCCCCTGGACATTTAAACATGTGTTTTTTCTTCATTTATTCATCTAAAACAAACACAATTTCACTTTCGGCATTCTGATTTTATTTTTAATATATTCGATCAGTGCATACTATTAATGCAAGATATATTACTGTAGTCAGCGGCGGCTCACACAAATTGGTCCGACCAAAATAGTTCCATCATGATTCAGTAGATACAACATAATTGTTCATGATAAGAGTGAAGTTGTGTATGTCATACGTTAAAGAAATCAAAAACAACGTCAAAATATTATTAGAAAATCACTTTCCCCCCGAAATGCAAATAAAAAATATCAATATTCCTACGCTCGCTCCCTCCTCAGCCTTTTTTTCATGTTTGATAACAGAGAATATTTAGGTCATTCTTCGATTCATATCTTTTCACCGATGAATTGATAATACTATATCAACAACTGTATTAAGTACATGTTTATAGTCCGTTAATTATCATACAATTTCTTCTTAAAGAAAAAATTAATCATTCTGTGTGTGTGTTTTATTAAATGATGGAATATTTAATCCCTGGCCGGATTCTGCTCGTGTGTACACTTGGTAAACTGTAGGGTATAAAATGTGTAGCAAAACATAATTCGTGTTGTTCAGCATACCATTTCATATAGAGCTTTTATGTAAGTAATTTCTGCGACGATTACATTAGTATATTTCAGTAATTTTCAAAACAAAAAAAGGTTTTCAGTTTAGAAACCCTCCAGATTTTCCTAACCCGGCCATTTTAAACACAAGTTGTTGCAGATGCAAATGATAGAACAAACTATAGTTCAACCATGTCAACAGGGATTGTATAATTTTTATTAATCCATATGATCTAATTAAGAAAAGAAAAGTTTTGTCTGCCATCGTAACTTCTCGGCAAAACAAAACGTGTTTCTCCGAGCTCGCTGGATGCGTTTGACAACTCCATCGCACGTGTGTAGACCTAGGCTAATGTTGGTCTTGCGGACACAGGTATGTGTACTGTTTGTTAGGAGACTGGGTGACCGTAATGCTACGGACTCACGAAATTTACACCAATTCCATAATTATACCGCAGTTTTTTTTAATTAAAGTCATTATAAACACTGTTAAACATATTAAATCTAAAAGTCGAATATCTTTGGATATGGGGTAACCCATATCTATTCTTGTTATATTTTGTTTTGGTAATTTTGGAGAAGTAAATAAGAAAAAAAAGAAATAAAGGCATACTTGATTGTAAATAATTAAAAGTAACGGTATATATTTTTTTTATTCTGACATATCTAAATATATATTAAACAAGGGAAAACATCTCAAATTTGCAATACATCTATTTAAGGAATTACTGTCTAGTTAGGAGAGTATGCCAGGGACATCAACAATAGTGGGAAACATGGGATAATTGTAGCATAACGGGCTTATATATATTCCTTATATTTCCATTTCTACTTGAAATAACAATCTTAAAATAAATCGAAATACCGTCTAATTTAGTAGATTTGAAATGCACGGGCCCCATGACGTCAAATTTTACTATAAAAAAAAATAGTCCCATAAAAACACGAAACAAATTTATTGATTATTTAGTTACTGTAGTCAAATATCAATATTTACAAAATAAACAACAAAAGAATTTTAAATTATGATCAAAGCAATCTTGTTAACTTTAATTATATATGTGACCTAGATTTAAGTTGTTGGAAGCACGAACACGTGTGTAGGCCCTATGTCACTTCTCCGCCGCCATATTGAATGCAGTGCAGTTGATGAGACGGGAGTGGTCAGCATAGTCTAGTCTCGTTTTCCCCAGACTCTCGCTCTCGAGACTTTGCCGAAGTCTCGAGAGGAATGCGGGTGGTTTCGCTCCCATTCCGTGTTCGCGCCGAGTGGGTTCGCTCCAATAACTTGTTCGCGCCGGGTGGTTTCGCCCCTCGTGGATTCGCGCCGCTGAACTACTGAAGATACCGCTTATCGGGTAGTCATTTGATTATCGTTTGATCATTAACGACGAGCAGATTAATTATAAATAATGATGAGAGGCAAGTCGTGCGTTTTTCAAATATATACACAATATACACAATACTACAAAGAAAAGTTTCATTGAAAAACAATGACAACCTTCATTGAAAAGATGATATTTGTGAAAAAAATATTATATTTCAACAGAAATAATAATTATTTTTCAACAGAAATAATAATTATTTTTCAACAGAAATAAATATTATTTTCAACAGAAATAAATATTATATTTCAACAGAAATAAATAGTATATTTCAACAGAAATAAATAGTATATTTCAACAAAAATTATATTTTGACATCCAATCCTAAATTATTCCAAATTAAACGATCAAATTTGATCAAATAGTCATAATTTGGTTAAAAAAAAATAGACTCAATAAAGGAGTTACTTGTACTAGAAAATGGGATAATTACTCAACACAACATGACATTAGCGCTTGGGGTTCATTAATAACAGGCTACTGGTTTATGTAATTACAGGTAATCGGGGGAAGCCATTCTGTATACTACCAATAATCGGGGGAAGCCATGCATTCTGTATGGTAGACAGACTACTCGGCCCAACGACACCTCGGCCCGTGCTGGTTGACACCTCGGCCCTGACAGGTCGGCTCAAAATCATTGACACCTCGGCCCATACCGAAGACTGCTCGGCCCGTTAGGAATAAAATTAAATTTAGTTTGTTTAAATTAGTTTAATTTTTTTTTTACTTTCTATGCCACGGTATTGTAATGTACTATGTATATTTAATCACTATACGTATACTATAAATATACGATAATTTCAATATTTCAGTATTTAACTATTTTCTAACTAACCACAGCACAACATCAAATTACAATCCGTTGATTGGGAGGTACATGTAATAGGTCTACACAGAAGTTTATGCCCTGGTTTTCAAGATTTATTGATTTAAATTGTTTATTTTATATATATATATATTACTGCTTAATTTTGAAAAATCATAGGCCTATTTTTTTCAAATCAATTTAATAAAATATCAACAAGGGTTTCTTAAAGAAACTTTTCATTAACATAAGTCTCCAAATTATGGCTTCTCGTAATTAACTCCTCATAGTCACCACCCCATATGACACGCGCTCGAGACTCCAAAAGGAGGCACCGCGTCTTGTTTGTTTAATGATTAGCACTTATGAACAAGTTACTAATGGATTGTCTTTCTTTAATTACCGTCAATTTGCCGTCTTGGAAGATTGCAAATGTATCAAATTAATTTTCTTTTGCATTTTATAGATATATAACAGCATAAATAATAAATATATTTAACTAAAATATTATATTTCTGTTTGGGCCGAGGTGTCTTTTATGTGAGCCGAGTTGTCTGCAAATTTGGGCCGAGCCGTCGGAGCCGAGGTGTCAATGGGCCGAGGTATCGTTGGGCCGAGGTGTCGTTGGGCCGAGCAGTCTGACATTCTTCTGTATACTACCAATACCTAACCTTACCTGTATATACCTGTAGATAAACGGGGCGAAACCACCCGGCGCGATACCACTCGGCGCGAACACGTAATCGGCGCGAAACCACCCTACTCCCTCGAGAGCGAGAGTCTGGGGAAAACGAGACTAAGCATAGTTAGGAAACAGATTTGTGTGGTTGTTAAAATAGCAGAGGAATTTGAGTTGCTTAAGAAGTCGGATGGTAATGACTGAGGGACGATGTCTGTATCAGATGATGGAGAGAAGATCTATGTGGCAATGCCGATTTCTCCACGTGGTAAGGCACCGTGGTTCAGATGGGGTGTTTACTATGTCTATGTTTACGGAAGTGGGGTTCTCGGTCTCGCGAGACCTCGGTGAAAGTGGACAGCGTTGCGTTAGTGACTTGCTTTTGATCCGAAGATGATTCATTATTTATTTTGTTTGTTAAAAGATATATCATATCTAATTACTTAGTAAACAATTAAAAAAAAAATATTTTTCTTTAGTGTATTTATACTCCAGTGATATATACATGCAGGTTGACGTTTGACCTTTCAGTAGTAATAGAGAAATTTACATGCCACAGGAATCACGGAGAAATTAACAAAATTCACTTTCGTAGTGTTTTTCATAGGGAAAACAATTGGAAATGGAAATATATTAGATTATATCAATTATAACTACCTAATATACTTGAATGTTTTTAGGAAGTTTATTTTTTATGTTATCCCAAATATTCTCATTCCCATCTCTAACAGCACTCTTTAAAGATTCCTTTAGATTCATCATAAATTCTCAAAGAATAGTTTCTTTAAGTGCATGTTGATTTTTTTTTTTAATTTTTAGTATTGCTTTTTAAATAATCAATGGTTGGAAATGTTAAATTGTTACATTTGATCTTGTCTATTAGAACCATCATTAAATCTTTGTAAAATATAAACAATAATATGTAGACTTATTTCGTGTCTTGTTTTTTCAAATGATTTCAATACTTTACGTCTTGAAGACTATGAATGATCAACATCTATCACGGTACTTTCTTTCACTTCATGTTTTTTTTTTTAACTTTTCATGTTGAGCCTAATTTAAGCAATCTTACTATTTGTTCTTAAGAAGAATTTCAATAAATTCATCAGTATGCAGAAAAACTACAGTAATTTGTGATGATAATTTGTTATTATCTGTTTTATCTACGATTTATTTTTAAATAAACAGTTTGTTGGATTGTATTGTCTCCAAATACTACATACATGTTGTTAAAAAAACAAATGGTATCCTCTTAATATCAACTTTAGAGGTCGCCCGCGTGGCGCAGTGGTTAGAGCGTCTGCTCTGGAGTTGCGAAGTAAGGAGTTAATCCTTACGTCGTGGGTTCGAATCCCACTGTGGGACGTGGAGACCGGTCCTTCAGATGAGACCATATAAACCTAGGTCCCGTGTCGAAGTAGGTACTGGTTGAAAAGGGTCCCTCCCTGCTCAATGGCCCTGAGTGCCGAGTATAGGACAAAATTTGCAGCTCTCCACCGGCAGGTGGTGGCGTCTCCATATGAGTGAAAAATTCTCGAGAGGGACGATAAACAATATACAATCAATCAATCAACTTTAGAGTACTTGTTTGTACAGAGTGATTTTTAACAAAGTGATTTTGCTGAAGACCAGAAGAGCAATCAAATGATTTGAAAATGTTTCATTCTTTTTTTTTTTCATTTCTTTTGGAGAAGCAATAGTCTATGAAATTAAAATTCCTATTTTTAGATTTATCGAGATGTTATTGACTTTTCAAAAAAAAATATTAAGAATTTTCTAAAAAGTTATTTGAAGCTTAGGAGAATACTAGTATATGCTTCGATTTACCTCACTTCTAGAAAACGCTGTAGCACAGTACATCTGAAGTCTCTCCTTTTCAGCAAGCATTAATTTTGTGTTGAGTAAAGAAAGGGTTAGTAGGGCATTTGTTGGACAATGGTTTTTTTTTTCTTTTAAGGAACTCCGATCCTCAGTCAGGAAGGATAACTCTTTAATTTATAATTTAAATCAAAATGTCCCAAAATGAAGCTTGAAATTGAAATCTTTTCATGCAATAAATTTCATTTTATGCCTCTCAATGTTCTTCAATGTTCTTTGAAGTTCTCAGAAAGGTCTTATAAAAAGTCGAAATGTTTAATCCATAATAGTATTTTATAATGGCATATTTCAAAAAAATGAGTTTTTTTTAATCTAACCAAAATACCAATGTTATTAACTTAATATGAAATAAGAAGTGATTTATAGTGTTTTGTAATGATAGGAAAATCTTTATACACTATGCGTTGTAAAATGATCGAACTAAATAGAAGAAACTAAAGTACCTTATATGTATAAAAATTGTGCAATTTCTTCAAAAGCCTGGATACCTTTGAATTTTATTTCTAAAATATGTTTATTGATCAAATTTAAACTGGAAAAGGCATAGTAGATGTTTTATTTCGCATTTACTAAAAATTCATTTGAAAATTCCATATTTTCCCTATATAATTTGATTTTGGAGAATTATCGAAAACTTTACTTCGAGAATTCAGAGACATTTTTGTGAATATTTTCAGTCATTGCCTGATTTTCAGAACCTGAGGATCGGCGTACCTTAAGGTATGTCACTCGTGAAATTTGTTAAATCAAGGATTTATTGAGAAGTATATTTTGGATAAGTACTCATATAGAGTGACTCAAAATCGCAAAGAAAATAGAGGGTCAATTGTTCATCTTACTGATCTACGGTACAATGAAGTTGACCTTTTTGCACTTAAATTTTAACTCTTTGGTTAATTACTTAAAACTTTATTATATTTTATCAGATGTAATCATGGCAAAAAATGTGATCTTATTTTACGTAAAATGTTTTGAATAATATTTATCATTGAAAAAATCTTGCAAATTTATGCGCGTAAATTATTATGTGTCCTTTTGCACTAAAAAGTAACTACGACGGCGTATTCGTGCCATTTTAACAATGTAGAATTTTTTTTAAAATCGTTTGTACGATTTAAGAAAACGTTTGTACGATTTAATAAATCGTTTGTACAATTTAATAAATCGTTTGTACAATTTAATAAATCGTTTGTACAATTTAATAAGTCGTTTGTACGATTTAATAAATTGTTTTTACAATTTAGTAAATCGTATGTACAATTTAATAAATCGCTTGTACAATTTGTTTGTTAAATCGTTTGTATAATTTATTAAATCGTTTGTACAATTTATTAAATCGTTTATACGATTTTTTAAAATAGTTTGTACGATTTTTATAAATCGTTTGAACAATTTAGGAAACCGTTTTTACGATTTAAGAAAACGTTTGTACGATTTAAAAAATTGTTTGTACGATTTAAAAAATTGTTTGTACGATTTAATAAATTGTACAAACGATTTAACAAACAAATCGTACAAACGACTTATTAAATTGTACAAACGATTTATTAAATTGTACAAACGATTTATTAAATCGTAGAAACGTTTTCTTAAATCGTTCAAACGATTTTAAAAAAAATTTCTACATTGTTAAAATGGCACGAATACGCCGTCGTAAGTAAAACATTTTGGGGTATTAAAAAACTAAATAGGCAATAAAACATTTTCTTAAATCAAGCCTTTTACGACTTAAGTGCTGATCAGTCACAAATATCGAGTACTTTAAAATAATGAAAGAAAAAGTTTGGGTCAGTGATGTTAATTTTGAAATATTGGTCAAAATATATGATTTTCAGGCAATAAATCGTGTAAATTTTATATTGACTTATTTGACATATCTTCATTTTTTGGCAAAGTTTGGTGAAGGAAGGTGTAAAACTTGTTCTAAAAATATAAATTAAGACCTATATTTAATATTCCTAGCAATATCATAATGGAAAATATTCTCCGAGTAAAAATATGTGAGGCTAAAGTTCCAAGATATTAAATTTAATAAATGTGCAGATTTGCAGAATTATCTGCTAAATATCCTTCCACCACAAAAAATAGTCCCTCGCAAATCTTGCTCCTTTATAGCTTTTTGAGCAGTTTTTTCGTTGAATGTTAAAAGATTAACATTGTTGAAAGTAAATTAGTTATAAAAATTGAATTTTGATAAATAGTTTTGAAGAAAGAGGTTCTGAGAGAACTTTTACAAATGCTGACGAGTGACCTACCTTAAGCGAATTTTATGAAGTAATGGATACAGTGTTCGTAGTAACTGTTAAGAATTCCTTGGAAATTAAAAAAAATGTAATATCAAAAACAGTTATATCTATCTAAAGTTCATCTATATTAACATCCATTCAATATTTTATTCCTTTGTTATGGGGAACATTGCCATTAATTGGTAAATGAACAACACTAGGCAAGCCATGTCTGTAGATTTCTTGAATAATGGCTGTTCCATCATATGCATACAATGATATATTCATCATAAATACAATATCTAACAAATTTAGTTTTACTTTCAATGATTTTAAATACAGGTGTATATAAAATGCTTTCTTTGTTACACGTAGAACGGGAATGAACGTCGCAGCTGTTGCTTAGGCGGGTTATGTATAATTTTTCGGCAACAGTTGCGATATTAACCCCCGTACTAACAACCAAAGAAAGCATATTATTATATAAGCTAATCAATACAAATCTGTTAATACTTAACCTTAGAGATTCCAAATGTAGGATTACGTGATGACTTTAACTTTTCTATTGTCAACTTCCTTTACTTATGCAGCAATAAACCTTCCTCACCTGCATACGGCGTATATATATACCAGTATCTCACTTGATTCGATACGCAAAAGCATGCTCTACGTATGAACAATTTCTAAAACGAGGTAAATTATTGACAAACAAGTTGATGAAACAAGAATATCAACAGTCTCGCTTAAAGTCATCATTTCGAAAGTTCTTTGGTCGATACAATGACCTTGTCAGCAAATACAATTTATCATTGAGTCAAATGCTGACTGACGTTTTTCATACTTATTGTTAGTCCATTATCATCCCTGAATTGACGACGGATTTTTTCCGTTATTTCCAAATCATGACAAGGAGCACACGGCGAATGTGACCGGTCAGCAAGGGATGCTCACTCCTCCATGGCACCTGATCCCACCTCCGATGTTTTGGAGGTCCGTGTTTGCTCTGCTCCTATATATTTTGTATTGTTTTATGGACTTTGATATTGAATACTGTTCGTTATCTCCATATCCTTCATTAAGTGCTAAAAGTGAAAGGAAAAATTCTAAACATTATTAGATTTATTAGATTTATTAGATTTCCACATTTTAATATGAAAAAAGTAACCATAATTGATTTCAGAAAATATTTCAAGTGTAAAGAACTTGTCTCTTTCTTTTCATCTTAATCGCAAGCCATCCAGCGCATGCCTAGACCGAACAGTTTCGTGTCATGCATCGTTCCCATCCACACGGTAAATTCCGTCTCATTGGATCCCAAAAGCTTTATCCTAGCTCGTTTATTCTCGGCGTAGTTTATATCGATCATTGTTATTCCGTACATTACAGACGGTGTAGCTGAAAATGGTTCTTTGAATGTTATGGTCTTGTTGATTGGGAAAGGTGATTCTGGGTATTGATACATGTCAACCTCCCCCGACTCACCTGTGAGAAAAAGACGGAATTAAGTATTCTTAATTCGCAAAGAGATTTCAATGAACATCTTTATAAAAAAAATATAGTGATATAAAAACTATCAACCAACTTACATTTTGCTGTAAGATTAATTAAAGAATATACTTACATTTTGCTGTTGCCAACTTAAAAACATCGTCTGGGGAAAAAAGCAAATTTTATACATTAATTTTAATTTGACATTATCATTCTAAGATTGAGATACGGATTTAAAAATCAAAATCAAAGGAAAACTACATATATGTACATTTGCTTACATATGGCAAGAACTAAAATCACACAACACAAACTTCTGTTAATGCTCTGAGTCCTCATGTTTCTGAAAAAGAATTTTATGCTAAATAAATTGTATTAGACTAGGCGATACATGCAGTTCAAAACTATTTAAAAGAAATATTTCATAATAGTTGCATATATTACATGTACGACAGTATTTTTGGCGGTGTGTGATACTGAAGTAATTAGATATAATTTATATAAAAATACTTTATTAAGAAAATTTTTACTAATTTCGGAACTTGTCGAAACTTGCTGAAACTTGCTGAAACTTTCTAAGAATCCTACTTTTGGATATATTGTAAATAAATTTTTGTTAATATGTTCAAATTAACTTTTCTTTACTTTGTTTTGTATAATCCTTTAACGCAGATGTTGTATATGACTTGGACTTAGAACATCACCAATCTGCGTTAAAATAGAAAATTACTTAATTACCTTTTTTATTATTTATCACATTTTAAGAATTTATATTTTACATACTGTAAAACACCAAAGTTTAAAAATCTTTGTCCTGTCTGCTAAGAACATTTCTCTATCTAAATCCAAGCAAAGTTGAGGGACATACCCATTTTAGAAAAATTATCTTTCATTTCATTGAAATATCTTTAAAAAATTAAGTTGCAAAATTTAACACATTTGTTTTCTTCAGATTTATAAGAATTAACCTGTAATTTGCAATTCTTTTCAAGGAATGTTTGATAAAATCAGAATAGAAATATTTTTACCTTACCAAATATCGCTAGGACAACTGAAGTACTGAGAATTCTGCATGTTATGTACCATAAAGAAATGTCTTGGGGGACTGTTCTGTCAAATTTTACAATATGAATTGTTTGCTAATATTTTTCTAGACAATATCCGTTAATGGCTTCTCTTGACAGATTGTGTATAGCCCAATTTAAAGATGCTCTAGTTAGTAGGTGAAATGAACATCGATTCAATACTAATATGGTGCATTGACGCTTATAATTATATCCTTTCCATTAATGTTCGTAGTTTCATGAGAGATGATGTGCTATATGCTCATAGATGGTTTTTCATGGCCCTTGGCATTTTTTTAATATTTCATTCATGCATTCTATAGTAAGCTGCAAGAGGAAAATGACATTAAGCATACATCTTTTGAAGCAATAAATTATGTCCAACTGACGCCATTTTTAAAGCTAATTTGTTCAAAAGATAAAAAAATATTAGGACTGGAACAACCTTTTTGAAAACAAAAACAAAAATAATTGTCAGATGATTCGACCCGGTTATTAAAAAAAATTGTTAAAGTAACGAGCAGAGATCGATATCATAAAAACAATACCCAATTCAAATCTGTGAACAAAGCATAAACACAGACCATCGGAAATTCAATAGCTGGGTTCACATTTCTGAATATGCATCCCCTGTTGACTAGTCACATCTGCCGTGAGCTCTTTGTATTGATCATGTGATGGAACATTCCGTCAAATTTAGCATAAAAATACAGACCTAGCTTACTACGAAACAAAATACGACCAAATGATAAGTTACATTTGCTAACAATGTCAGAAAGAATTTACGAAATAGTGACTTGAAATGGAGTTGTTGCAATCCCTGTAATATCAATGTGTTTGTGCGTAGCCTGCATCGGTTTACAAGGTTTTCGTACTCAGAGCATGCTCTTGAGAAGCAAATGTGTTTGGAGACATAAAAAAAAACATATGCAAATGATAGCGGAATATTATTACATAAATACTGTAAGATAGAGAGCTGAATTGAAAACCTGAAGTCATCTTGTTTTTCATGCAGTTTACTTGGTAGTTGGCCTTTATAGCCTATAGTCAGTATAACATCCAGATATGAAAATGAGTTGGCAGGCTTTTTTGCTGTCTTTTATTTCAAGTCCTCTGGGATTAATCAAGTCAATATATGAATGGAAATAACTGTAGTTAATTTATAAAGCGTCATCAAATTATCTGAATGATGAGTTGAAAGCCACGACAAGTGTTTTCTTTTTGTCATATACTAGTAGATTAAATTTTAAATAAATTTTGCTTCAAAATATAAAAACAGGTTGGAATTTACAGATTGAGAAGGACTATTATTGCCCATCGGAATTCAAATACTTTGTTGGAAGGCTCCGAAGACTATATACAGTAAATATTGTCAAAGAGGAATTCCAGTTTTCTTTTAATATCAGAGTACATGTACTTATGTGCAGAATCAACGTGCTTTCTAGCAAAGTAATTTTTTTGTTCACCAAACACAAGACATGAATATTTTAAAATTCCGTTTTTTAATGTAAAAGCCGAAGTTTATGATATTAAAAGCCTATTTTCATCTTTTCGTGATAAATGGTTGCTTAAAGTGTAAAAAGAAAAAGTCGTTCAAGTTATAATCTTTGATAAAAAAAAATTGTGAAATTGAATTTTCTAAAAGCTGTGCAAAGGTTTTTGAGGATCCGCATCTGATTTACACTACTTCTAGAATATGCTATAGCATAGTTAAGTCTAAAGTTTTCCTTTTCAATTGGTCATATTTTGGTAAGGAGTAAAGATAAGCTTGGTTGAAAACTTGCTGGACCAGGCAATATCTTTTTTTTGTTAGGATGATTGTTAAGTTCATGAATTCAGAATACGAGTCAGCTTAGATGGAACCCACCAAGAATTCAAATCAATGCAGCTCATTGACAAACTAATACATAAAGAAAGCACAGTAGTACTGGCTAGCTTGAGAGGAAAATGAAGTTCAGCAAGATGCAGATTTATACCTACAAGGCCAAAAAAATGCACGGAAATATTGTCTTTCACTAACAAGTTTCAATTGCCAATGATTCCATGACTAATTGTACTCACTGGCATTTGAAAACCGTTAGTTAGTGTATCCACATCATTATGGTAACTAAAACTGACGCAGAGATCAGTTTGAATGTTAAAATGGCTTTTTAATGTTCGTTTTAAACATACCCTTTATTATAATTATCAGATGGATTTTCAAGAGCAGAGAAGAAAGTATTTTCGCTAAATGATTAACAAATACCTTAACATCAGAACCTCTTTTCCAGGAGCCAGAAGTTTTAAATTACAAAAATGAGGCTCTATGCTAACAGAGTCATTTCAACAGTCTGAGTACTTGATTTCTCGGATCGAGTCAAAAAAAAAAGATTTTTGAAGACTGCATTAATTCTTATGGATTAAGCCCCACACCTTGGACTCCAGAGGTCAAAGACTATGAAATTCACACTTTTTGTATCCCTTTGTCCATAGGTGTTATACACCAAAATTAGTTTAAGAAAATCAGCGGTTCTCGCTTGAGGAAGCTAAAAATATATTGCCCAAAAGTTAAGCACGAGGCACGATGACAAAAGGATTGCACGGTGCTGAAACAACAGATACCAGAGGTCACCTAAGGGACTCGTGTGTCCTAAAAAGGTAGAATTGTTACATTATATATGAAAATCCATAAGCTTTGAAACGTAAAATTGTGGACGAACGCAGCTATAGATCAAAGAGTATAGTTTTAATCAAATATAACTGTATTATATACATGTATATCTTTCTAAACAAAGATATCTAATCGGTAAGTATATGCATACTATATAAATAAACAAGTAAAGACTTCAATACAGAAAAAAATCATGACTCTATACATGTATATTGCAAAATATTACGTTACAACGTACAATGATTTCGTCTATTTTTGAGGTATGGTATTCTAAAACTTGGGTCAAGTCTAGGTTAAGGACAGGCCATCCAGGTCGCACCGAGTCCGTACATCTTTGTGTCGTGAAGGGTCTTCAAGATTAGAGTAAACTGAGTCCTATTTAAGTGCTCCAGTTCCACTACGGCCCTAGTGTTCTCAGCAAAGTTGACATCCAACATTTTGATTCCGTACATAAAAGCAGGTCGCTCTGCAAAAGGTTTGTCAAACACAATTGTCTTTCTGATAGGAAAAGGAGAGACTGGATATCCCGCGTATTCCATTTCTCCAAACTGACCTGTAAAAACCAAACACTGTGTGTGAATGATGATTACTTCTTCTGATGTCCTGTCGATTCTTATCTCACCAAAAAAAAAAAAAAATTGCATGGAACTTTACTGTAAAAATGATGTAAATCCATATCTGTTTGTTATAATGGAAATAAAACAGTACAGCTAATGGCATACTCACATCCAGATTCTGCAAATTTGATTCCTGTGTGAAAAAAAGGTAAATAAATACAATGTATAGTGGTTAATTAGCAGACAGAAAATTGAAATAAATAATGAAAAAAAGTTAATAATACCTATATGTAAAGTATACATGTTTTTACCTTTTTTAACACATTATTAATTTCTCATCACCAGGCATTTAAGAAGAAAGCATGAGAACCATATTTCTTATAACAGTTTCCTCCTTTGGTTAAAAAAGTGTATCCACACACAATGAACACAACTGAATTTTTAAAAAATAATAATAACTACAGCAAAAATGGCACTAAAATGATAATGATTTAAAATAATAATGTCCACTCACCTAGTAGACAAAAGAACAAAAGGATCGGCTTCATTCTATTTTCTTTTTCTGGAAAATTAAATAAATTACTGTTTTTCAAAGTACTTTCCTACTTTCAGTTATAATGCATTAAAATACAAATATCTTAAAAAGCGGAAATAACAATTTTACTATAGAACATATAGTCATACTTACAGTAAATTTTATTTTGTTTCCTATTCCACGTAAAGAAATTTTAAAAACCCTTGTTTGAATTTTTGGACTTAAATTTCTTTTGTTAACATATTTAAAACGTTACTATTAGCAATGATAAATTGAAATGGTTTGCGTACGTAAGTAAGGAATTTAGAGGCACAGAAAACGTGTTTCAAGTTGTTTTTCTCTGCAGTACTTTTTCGCTTCAAGAGATAATTAATAACAGGCATGACAGTTGAAAAATGTCGATGTTATATGGCGTCAATTTTAAGTCAGAAACACATGTCACAACTTTATTAATTTTGTTGTGAAGACCTGTTCCGCTGTAGTGATTTATCTTTTTCAAGTCTGTCATACACCAATTGTGTTTCTATTCAACAAAGAAGGTTACAAGATCATATAAATTCTCGACCAGAACCTGTATTTCCTACCTCATCAAGGGCAGTTCAGTGCTCATGTTTCCACACCCATTAATTTGATGGATTAAAAAAAATTAAAAAGGTCCAAGGATTCCAAGTGCAATTCAACACGAAGAATTTCTTGTCCTAAATATTAATTCACCTAAGCTTTTCGTACCAGTAAAGGGTACTCGTATTTTATACTAACATCCCTCACATCTTAAGGTAGTCCGATCCAGAGGTTATGAAAATCAGGCTTTGAGTAATTGAAAATGCTCACAAAGAAGTATCAGATTTCTCAAAGTAATGTGTATTTACCCACGGTGTGGATCAAAACAGTATCTTCAAAGTTAATCATATTATGTAGGAAAAATAGTAAATCTCAAATAAATTTTCAGGAAATGCGAATAGAACTACCTAAAGCTTATTTTCTTATTGAAAATCGATCAATTAATACATTTTAAAAATAAAAATCATAGGTATCCAGGCTTCTAAAGAAAATTTTTATGATATTCATGTTAATTCGATACTTTAGTTTCTCCTATTTACTTCGATAATTTTATAATACATAGTGTAGGAAGTATTCCCTATCACAGAAAACACCATAAATCATTTCTCATTTCATATCATGCTAATAAACATTGATAACGAAGGCTAGATTTAAAGATCTTCGATTTCATTTGATATGTAATTTTTACTTCTTTTTATGAGGTTCAAATATTTACTTTTTATATATCCTTTCTTAAAACTTCAAAGAACCTTGAATCACGTTATATTAAGAGGCATAAAATGAAAATTGTTGCATGAAAATATTTCATTTTCAAGCTTTATTTTGAGACTTTTTGAATTAAAATAAATAAAAGAGGTATTCTTCCTGGCTGAGGATCGGATATCCTTAATATATAAGACATATAAGCAAATATACTTTGAATTTTTCATGTAGTCAGAAACCAGACAAGAATCCCTCCTTAGGGAAATTGTAGAAAAAGTATTTTAATGGGAATAAATTTTGTACAAGTGTAAATAAATATTTTGTGTTTCTAATTTCATTCATAGTCTAACAATAAAAAATTAAGATTTATTTTGAACTTATTTTATTCACAATCAAATGGATCAACAACAAGTTCTAACAACTTTCTAATCCCTCTCCTTAAAATAACATAATAATTATGCAATGTAATAAAAATAAAAATCTTTATCTGAACTAGTATTTGCCTGCATTGATTACAGTATTCCATGGTATTTCAGCTTAAATTTTTCGGAGCCCATCTTAGAGGACTAATACTATTCGTTGCACAGAGTTGTCTTTTCGGTGTATATGCATCTACTTTTGAAGACTGGGTACTTGTATATTCATCATAACCATTCTAGAAGACATATTTGATACAACAAGCAAACTTTGGCTTTAAAACTTTATCAGCATGAGGCAAAACTTATTTCATTTTTCAAATGTGTATTTACATTTTCTTGTCTCTGATTATAGGTTGCATTGAAATTAAAGCACTGTGTACCCTCTACACTACGAAATAAAAACGTTATTTAAACTGAAAAGATTTTTCTTGAGTGGAGATTGAACAAATGATGTATCTTTAATTGAAAATCTCTGGGCATTGCTTCCATCATTGAAAAGTTAAAGACGTATTTGTGTTAAAGTCCTTAGTGTGATATTGAATATATTTTCTGTCGAACAATGAATTGGACTCATCGGTAAACAGAGACTACATTTACTGTAGAGTAATATTATGTGATTGGTTAACATTGACGTGAACTACATATGCTTCGCTGATCACCTTTCATATTTCCTTTTTGATTGAGAAATTTAATTCGAAACATGACAATTGAAAAACACAAATGATTTTTGTACTGTATTTGGTTAGAACTCGTCAATTTTTCACCACCTTCGCGTTTGAACTGATCGGACTGAAACAACCTCAATACGGATAAGTAGCAAATAAATTAATAGAAAATTGGGAATACTTCAAGATATGGATGAGGAATTGTATCGGGAATTTACTTGTCCGATTTGTGCCGACATCTTCACTAATCCCAAAGGCCTTCCCTGTCTGCACTCCTTCTGTAGAGAATGTCTGCGTGTATATATCACCAAACAGCAGGAAAATAAAACAAGGAACTGTGAGTTTTCGTGTCCAGTTTGCCGCCATAATGTTGTGCCGTCCGATGTTCGGAAACCCGTGGAAGACTGGGTGGATCAGTTCCCGAGCAACCATCAAATCATTAGCCTCATGGACATCATGGTGCCAAAGAGAAACGATAAACCCTGTAGACTTTGTTTGAAGCGAGAGATCAACACAAAAGCAGTGAATCTCTGTCGGACGTGCCAAGAGGAATACTGTGCCGACTGTTCAAGGTTTCATCAGCTTCTTAAGGCCACCAAAGGTCATAAGCTCTTCCCCCTAGAAAATATATCACCGCCATCTAGGTCTTCTACGGCGGTGACGACTCTGTCTCTTCCTGAAGACCATGGTAGCTTATTCGAGTACACAATCGAGTGCACGGGCTGCAAACAGCTAAATGTTACCTCGGAGACGGATAATGCTGAGGTTTGGATAACGGGTGCAGTATTTTTGGAAGACGATAAAATACTAATGGCAGACAACAGAAATTTGAAATTAAAACTGTTCTCTGCAGATTTTAAATTTATAACTGAAGATGATTCCTTCAAGCCTTACGATTTAACATTGATGGATAACGAAACTGCCGCAGTTGGTGATTCGGGTTGTATCAGGTATTGTACTGTAGAAAATAATTCATTAAAATTGACAAAAACTTACAACAACGATTGGAAAATTTATGTGCCAAAAATGCTGTCATTGTCGGGTTACTGTAGAGGAATATGTTCCAGTCAAAGTAAATTAGCCGTGTGCTCTGGTAAAGACTTGGACAAACGAATCATTCTCCAGGATATAGAAATTGTCCGCCATATTTGGCAAGACATTGATGGAAAGAGTCTGTTTAGAGAACCATGGTACTGTGTGATGAACGAAGCTGCGTCTTTGATCTTTGTGGCTGATGGAGTGGGAATGGAGGGACACGTGATCTGCGTCACCACACAGGGTCGGTTCCGGTGGAAACACAAATTTGAAATGCCGAGAGGTTTATGTATCTGTGGCGATCACCTTTTGGTTGCAGACATGAAAGACAATAGCATTAAGGTATGTGACCATGCCATCATAAAGCAGAGACTAGTTAGATATTTCTTATCTTTAAAAATGAGGAAATTCACCATCAAGTACAATATTGCAGTGACACGTCTTCGGTAAAGAGGCAGTGCATCTCCGTCAGAAGCGAACAAATTTGCTTATGAAAAAGTTTAAAACAACAGATTGTGGCTGAATCTTATTTAAAATACAGTTGAAATTTTATATTGGTTATGACCTGTTAATATACCATTTCATTTCAGGTGATATCGTTTGATGGAGAAGAGGTAAAGACCCTCCTTACAAAGGAGGACGGTATTCAGCGCCCTCAGTGTGTGGCCATCAACAGGACGGGAGACAAGCTGCTGGTGTCATCGTGTCCCCCCTACAACAACGACTTTGTGTCTATATTTGATATGACCTACAAAAAGAAAGAGAAGAAGAGACCGGTGTCTGTAGGGTCTGCTGTTAGGAGAAACCGACAAAGTGAACTCTGTTCTATCTGCTGAGGCCATCATCTTTGGCTTTCTCAATAAAGAGATACAATATACACGGAGTTGAATTTTTTAACCTTATTATTTGCAGATGATTTTTTTCACTTAACATTTGACAGAAAATGTTAAAACTTTACAAATTAAATTTGTATTTGTTTATTTATTGGGATCTTTCTTCACTCACTGCAGTATTCTCTGAGTCATTTCTCTCTGATCTTGATGACATGCCCTTAAGTGGAATTAAAATACTACTACATGTTTCTCTAATGATACTTCTACACTGAAAAAAATAACTAGTGAAAGTCACGAAGAAGACTAGTAAATTGACTGTCCATACAATCACTACCTTGAAAGTAGTTTTACTAGGCATTCGGTAGATTTACTAGATAATATTAGCAAATCTAAGAATTTATGAGTAACTTTCACTAGGTATTTAAGTATCTTTACGACCACTACTCCACTTTTCACTATCTTAGCTCGTAAACAGAGTGATTACTAATCATGAAGAATGCTTTACTAGGCATACTAGTTAAATCAACTAGGTATTTCTTTCAGTGTAATGATAATGATGATTTTACAGGTAGGACAGGAGCCCCATCTTTCAGACTTTTTCTCTCATAAATTACTGTATATACTTTTATGACCAATACAAAACAATTTACAAAAAAGATTACCCGGCTGTATATAGTGGGTAAAATTTCTTATATACATGCACATATGCTTTGTTTCTTTCGGGTAAATTTTCGATTTGATGGTATCTATGGATTTGATAACAAATACATGTATGTCATTTGAAATAATTATGAGGGGAAAAATACAAACGGCCCGGCATTCATTGAGCTGTGGGTGGGGAAGGACCTGTTCACCTGTAATTTTCCTTGACAACATGTAAGAACTAAATTTAATATATTTAATTTATATAGGTTTATTATTTCAATGTAATTAACAACCGTTAAGGCACCCGACGATACATATTTTTCTGATATATAAAAAAGGATAACCCATACCTAATAATTTTAAGTATGGTAGTTTAATATTTTTATGAGAAAATATGTTACGCCGGGTGTCTGTGTCTAAAAGTCCGAAAAATTTAAAGACATGCGATTGTGACAGACAGATACACAAGCATCGCAAAACCAAATTTTCCCTCTCCCTCTTATAGAGCGTTATTAGAATACGATGCTTCTGCTATGGGAAGATGATGAAAAAATGGTCTTACTCCAATAAAACATGTATATTTCAAATCACAGGCACTTGTTTCTATAATAAACTTTTAACCCATAGTATAATGATTTGTTATACCATGGGTTAAAAATAAATACATGCATGCCCGTGTTTCAAATATATACGTACGATGCGACCGGAAACATAACATAATGAGGCCTAGATTTCTGAGAAAAGGGAAGGAATCGAGAAAGAAAGACCGTTACTACTAAAATATTGACTGAGGGGCACAACATTTATGAAAACTGCATTGATTCTTTAAAAGAATATATATCGATATTGTCAAGGTTTTTTTTAATGGGTTTTGTGGAATTAAAACTGGAAGTTGTGGTCAAATTTGTTTTAAGTCAGAGAAGACTTTTTCGACAAATTTGACGATGGAAAAAATAAATTGTTTATTTTTAACATTAACATTTTTATAAATTTTCATTCCAAGTGAAAAATTAAAAAAAAAAAAAAATCGACAGGGACGTAATAAATAAAGGGGGGTCCACACTTTTTTCCTCACATTAAATTTTACAACTGAAAATATTGATTGGTTTGCTTATCATTTTTTTTCCGTACAAGTTTTTTATTCCTCTGGCTACCCCCCCCCCCCCTCTTTTTCAAAGACTTTCAAAAAACTTGAATGGCTATGTGCCTTCAAGTACGTATTCTTATTTTCAAACACTGGATTTGGTGTAAAGTATGCCGAATTACATTGATATTCAACATCTAGTGTACGGGAAAATATTTAACAAGGAATAAATTTCTTTTCAGAAATACACTCGGGATTTGAAAAAACGGAAGTTTGGGAAGTGTGGCTTTATGGGAAATTTTAGAAAACTAAACACACGTGGGTAGCATTTTTCGAAAACATGGGAAGACCAGGTACTATCTTTCATTACAACAACTTCAATTTGATAGTTTAATTCTCTTGATATACTTATAAAAGAGCATGTATCAATTACAGTTTACTAGCTGTGGAGTGCCTTAAAATGAAAAAATATGCATATCATGATCATCCAAGCACACCAAAACAGTAATGAGTAAATGTTATTGTTAGAAGCTTAGAAAAATGTGATCTTCTAATGTCATTATTTTTAGAAATAAATTTAGCTTCCACTATGAAGCACAATATTTACACCTTTCTTTGTGACTGGGATACATTTTATTTGTCCCCGGTACCAAGAAGGCCGAAGTTCATCTTTTAATTTTCATGAAGAGATCACACATGTTCATCATCAATTCATCATGTCTGACAGTGATACAATTTTGGAAAGTTTTTTAACAGATTTGCAGTTTAATAAAATGTACCATAGGATTTGTGTCCAATGCAGGGAATCCTTTACTTATTCATACTAAAAAGTGTCTACCACAATCACAGGAACCCCTAGTTACTGAGTTTATAGAATAATCTAACTGTGTCTTGGGATAATCCCTCACCACAGTAAGAATACTTCCCATATACTCGCACTGTAGCAAAAAAATGCAGAATCGCTCCAAAACAATTTTGAAAAGTCCAAAAGTATTTGCACTGAAAATAACTTACAAATTAATAATCACAAACATTTATGAGGTTGTGTATGCCTTTAAACCTAAGGTATAATCCACATAAAGACGAAAATTCAACTATTTTTATGAACGTTTTTTCTCGCTTCAAATTTACATGTCATCATGTTTTAACCATATGTCACTGTTACAATTTGCAATACCTTTTTCACTCTCAGTCTATGCGAAAGTCACCGGACCGTCGGTTTTTACCGGTAAAATTTAGGTCGGGTCGGTAAAAAATTTCAGTATACAGGACCAAATATAAAAAAATTAGGCCAAATAAATCTAAATTAAGAGGTACACATGGTCAAATTCCCCACAAATATCCTTTATTTGACCAATTTAGTAGTAATACCTGATTAATTTTTATGTATTACAACCCTGTCATGGTTACAGACTACTAATTTTACCCCTATTTCATTGACCACTCAAGTAGTTCCAGTTTAAAAATAGAGGTTTCTCCTTAAAAATTCTTTGGGGCGTTTATGGAGTAGAAAGCGGTTATTTTTGGGCATAAATGGAAAGGAGAGGGTCTGAAAAAAATTATAAAAATGATATTAATGGGAAATTCTGCTTTTAAGCGCGTAGTAGGAAGGATGTAAAGAGGCCAATATTTACCCTTTCCTCGAAGAGAAAGTGAAAAAAGCAGGGTAGGGGTTATTTGCGATGCCATAAAAGGACTTGCAGACTATGAATGTTCCTGAGAACTTGGTAAATTTTTGGACTTGAAATGGTCTTACTCTGTGCCAAGTTTCAGGTAAGTTGAGCCGGTGTAATTTTTTAAAATATTTTTTATGTTATAAAGGAATGTATAGCAAAATAATTGGTAGTCTGTGTCCTCATGATCGTTTTTATTCTAATTTCGAATTTCCTCTGTCAATGATTAGAGATCTTTAGATAGCTCATACGTAGGTTTGGTTGGGAAAATATTTAGATAGCTCATATGTAGATTCAATTGGGAAATTATTTTCAAATGATCATTGAACTTGAGTAACCATAATTAATTGTTTCAGGAAAAAATAAATATGCATTGAAAGTGCATATTAAATTTCATAAAATCTTTGATACAGTGTTTGTTGTATAAGTCAAATATAAAGAAAAAAATGCATGCAATTGTATAAATAGATACCTTTTACAAAGAAAAGTTATGTAATATTTAACTTGTCTATTTCACTCTGAATTTATTTAAGGTTAAATATCACAGTGTGAATTAACCCCATCCCACCCACCCTCTCAATATTAGTATCATAATGATGTATGGATTTTAAAGGGGAGAAAAATTCAACTATTTTAAAAAATGGTTTGGTCTGGTAAAAATTTTATTTTTACCAGATTGTCACTGTAAAAATTTTAAACTTTTAGACTGCACTCTCTTGAATTTTGATATTTAAATTTGTAATGGACATTTTTTTCAGATTTCACACCGCGAGGCAGAGGAGGTGGTCGTGGTAGAGGAGGAGACAGAGGGGGGAGGGGAGGAAGAGGAGGCTTTGGGGGTCGAGGTGGTGGTGGCGGTAGAGGAGGCTTCGGAGGTCGAGGGGGTGGGGGCAGAGGCGGGAGAGGAGGAGGTATGTCTGTGATTGTGTAAAGTGTAATGATTTCTTTGTTATTCTTTACAATTTTGATATTTAGATATGTATATTTGAGGAGGAAAATGTGATGCAGGATGCAAAAAGATTTTCAATAAATATTTTAATTTTGTGGATATGTTTTTTATGGGCATTCTCTTTGTTAAAACTGTTTTATTGCAAGAAGGCTCGTTTATTTAATTGAAAACTGTTATGATTTTTTAAATGTAAAATTACTGGGTAAAAAAATTTTTTACTCAAAATATACATGTAATTTGTATGAAACTTAAATACTGAGCATATAATAACTAAATGGTTCCTGTATTTTCAGTAGCCCAAATCATGAATCCCAATACAAGATTTAGGAAAGAAGAACTTTTTATTTTTAATTTATGCACTTTTCATAATAAGATGTATTTTCTTTGCAGGAAGGGGAGGCAGAGGAGGGGGTATGTATACAAGATGTAAAATAAAATAGCTTTGAAAGAGGATAAAAGGGGATAAAATTATAACTTTGAATGTTTAATTGTGAGGAATAAAATTAATTGACACTTGATCATTTCTAGGTAGAGGAGGATTTAGGGGAGGGAAGAGTGTAGTGGTGGAGCCTCACAGACATGAAGGTAGGAATATTCTGTGTAAAGCATGGCAGTCAGTAGTCATCTTTATACTGGGAATTCAGAAGCATGGTCTGTTTTTCATTTATTGATATGAACAGCAGGCCTTGTATGATGATTAACTTCATATTTTAGGTGTATTCATTGCTCGAGGTAAAGAAGATGCCTTGGTTACATTAAATATGGTCCCTGGTGAAACAGTTTATGGAGAGAAAAAGATTGTCGTAGAGGTTTGTGTTAAAGAAACTTTTTTCATATCTGATGCATTAAATGAATCTAAAGGAATTTTCAAGCCAGAAATTATTGAAACTATGTTCCTTACCAAGCAGTGGAAGTAATTTCATATAATCCATGGGCTTATTTCTGGTTGATTATCCTTCTTAGGGCCAATATTTTTTGAAATTTAATGATTTCTGAAGCTCAAACTGTACTGATTTTAGGAAGGAGAGAAGAAGACAGAATACAGAGCCTGGAATCCCTTTAGATCAAAGTTAGCAGCGGCCATTTTAGGAGGTGTAGACAAAATATACATGAAACCAGGAGCCAAGGTCCTATACCTTGGGGCAGCTTCAGGGACCACTGTCAGTCATGTCTCAGATATTGTTGGACCAGTAAGTACAGAGTTCTCAGACTGACAGTTAAGTAATTACAGTTAAGTAATGCTACTAATCGATTATGATAAATGTGGTAAAAAGTTTAATTTTATTACCAAATCCAAGTGCAAAGAGCATAAAAGTAGTGATGAACGTTGAAAACAAGGTTTCCGTGTCTTGGCACATGATTAAATTGGGGGACAGGAAATGGTAATATTGCAAGGTTTTACTATACAAAGGAAAACATTAATCTTTGTTATAGTCTGACTTCTGGATAATTACTTTTAAAACTTGCAACTTAAATTTCTTTGCAACAAAATATGGGGTAAAATACCCATTGCATGGACTTTATAAAAAAAATAAATTCCCTTTCTGTTTCAATAGTCCTATATTGTTTAAAGTAAACAAAATATTATTTTTTAAAAAAAGAAATTTCAATTAACATTTTTGAATATTTTATGTAAGTAAAGTAAAAGTCTGACAGAAATCCAGTTTTAACTTTTGATAATCGATTATTAATCAATTATCTGCCGATTATTACCGATAATAACCTCTAATTACTATGATGTCAATGGCACCAATCTTATTGAACAATTGTTATATGTGCAACAAAAATGGGAAACATAATAAAATATTGATTAAATTAAATTAACCTCTAATTACACCAGAAGTGGAACCAGATGCCATGGAGGAGTAAACATCTCCTGGGTGTGTCAATATCACCGTGTAACAACCATCGTTCAAAAGAAAGCTCATTACAAAATGTTTTATTCACTTAGGAAATTTTTCTACTTCATATCACTTCATTGTATTAGGAAAGTTCATGTTCTTGTAAAATTGCAATTTTTACATGTAACATAAATTGTTTTGTATGTATGTGGAATGTGTACATCTGCTCTTGACAGCTCTGTTTGTGTCAGCTGTGTAGAGTACTCACCTTTGGACTATTTTCAACTGTGTCCTGCTTGAACATATATATGTCTTGCAAGCAGATTTTGTACAAAATATGGAACATTGAATAATACTAAAAACTTTGTTGCTGTATATGTAATTTACAGGAAGGTTTGGTGTATGCTGTAGAGTTTTCACACAGAAGTGGCAGAGATCTGATAAATGTGGCAAAGAAAAGGACAAATATCATCCCCATCATTGAAGATGCGCGACACCCTCACAAATACAGAATGCTTGTTGGTAAGGATTTATCAACAATTATAAAATTTTAAAATGTAAACCATACTTGATGGCATTTAATTATGATTGTACCTTATTTAGGTATGGTGGACACAATATTTGCTGATGTTGCACAACCTGATCAAGCCAGAATTGTAGCCATTAATGCACATCACTTCCTCAAAAACAATGGTCATATTGTAATCTCCATAAAGGTAAACGTCAAAACTTAAAGAGAACATTCATAAATTCTAATGAGATTAAGTTACGGTTACTTTGATTTTAGAATGACAGTAATGTAGTGTTATAATGGCAAACACTTGGGTATTATATGATTGTAAAAGAGTTACCTTTCTTGTATAGTTGTCATTTGTATTAACTACAGGCTAACTGTGTTGATTCCACTGCTGAACCTGAGGCTGTCTTTGCTGGAGAAATCAACAAACTAAAGGGGGAGAAAATCAAGCCCCAGGAACAGTTGACCCTGGAACCGTACGAGAGAGACCATGCCGTAGTGGTGGGCGTGTACAGGTGGGGAAGTAAAACATTATTTAAGGCCATCATTTACATTAATCAGTCATTTATGCACAAATGGTGGTGCCTCAACATGTACTTAATTTAATTAAAGTATTTTCAGGTTTTTCAAGCCCAATTTAATTAAAGTATTTTCAGGTTTTTCAAGCCCACTTGAGCTGTATGCGCAAGGAAATTTTCTGAACACCCTGCCTGGGGGGGCCATAAAACTTAGACGAGCTCACTTTTGATCTTGATCTCACTTTTCCACTATTAATTCCTTTGGAAAAAGTGAGACTGGGATCAAAAGTAAGCTTGTTTAAGTTTTATGGCACCCAGGCCCGTAGTCTTGCATCCATTTGTCTGTCTGTAAAGTTTTCACTTTTTCAACTTCTCAGGAACCAAGCCCCCAAAATAATAGATCATGATGTGTTAATTAAGTGAATTGAACATGGTCCTTTGACTGCTCAAATGGTAAAAAATTGCAAAATTGAAGTTGAAGTATTTATATCCAAGTTCATTTGCAAACTTTCCTTGTGACATCAAAATTTTTCTACGCAAAAAAAATGTAAACTTTGCTTTTTTTTTCGCCTGCGACGAATGTCGCGAAGCGAGACATAGCGACCATAGATTCCGTCGTCGTCGTCGTCGTCGAATAACTTTTGGTTAACCCAAATGTCAAAGTTTTATAAACTGCAATAACTTTACAAATTTTATTCAGTTTTTTGAAATTTGGACACAATATTCAGTATGGATAAAAATTTATATTGAAATATTTTTAAAAAAAAAATTCAAATTTTTCTGATTCTAATATATTTGGCACACAAGTTGACTGCAGTTTTTTCATAAATTTATGGTGAAGACCTATATTCCAGCAACTATAAGTTATAAGCATATAAATTTCAGTGGATACATATTTTTAATACTACTTTTCCAGAGTTTAGGTCATCTTGACTTTGGCACACATTTTTCTAAGATACATAAATCTGACTTTGGTTAAATTTTTGGTGGAGGCCATATGGGATTGCCATAACTCTATAACTTATAATGGCATGATAAAAAATTTGTCATTGTACAGGTTATAAGTAACCAACAACATAAATACCAGAATACACAGGTCATTTTGACCTACATTTATCCATGAATGACTTTGGTTAAATTGATAATGGAGGTTTTTTCAGCAAAAAAAACTTATAGTGGCATGATAGTTAGTCAGTGGATAATCATGGGTAACACACAAACACTGTACCAGAATTACACATCTTCAAAAACCTGAAAAATGTTAATGATGAGTGACTTTGCATAAATTTATGGTGGAGGTCCATATCTCAGCAACTATAACTTATAGTGGCATGATAATTTGTCAGTGGATACATCATGGGTAACCACAAACGCCTGTACCAGAATTAGGTAATGTTTGATCTACATTTTAATGATTAGTGACTTTATATTAAATTTATGGTGGAGGTCCATATCTCAGCAACTATAACTTATAGTGGCATGATAATTTGTCAGTCTACACATCATGGGTAACCAACAATATCAGTACCATAATTAGGTAATCTTCACCTACATTTTCTGCATGAATGACTTGATACATATACAGTGGATTTGATTTCAAAATGCAAGTTCAAATTATTGCGACTCATAACACGTTGCAATATTCGCAATAATAAAAACATCACAATAATTTGTGAATTTACAGGGTATATGTATATATATATAAATGCCAATATAATCGCCAAGGGATTAGATATTAAGTCAGCTGTTCCATTTCTTTATTATTGTATTTTTGAGTTATTCCTTCTGAAATGTCAATAAATGCTTCAGTTTATCAGACAATCATTTCTTACTAACCACAGCGACAGCAGGCGAGACACAGGGTTGCGGGCAACCCTTACGTACTTTTTTTTTTAGCTAAGAGCTTTCGGATAGTAAGGTGTCAGTCGTTCGTCCATCTAGCTGTCTGTATGTTCATCTCGAAATAATTTTTCAATAACTTGGCACCAAGTAAACTACACTAAGATACATAATTCTGTGTATCGTTTTTTTGATTTCGATGAACAGTATTGCCGTGGTTACTAAAACTAAAAATTTTATTGAAATATTTTTAAAATGCAACTTCTCCTACAGATTCGGTCTGATTCTAATATATCTTGGCACACACGTTGACTGCAGTAAGATACATAATTCTGTGTAACGGTTTTTGATTTCCTTGAACGATATTGCCATGGTTACTAAGCATATAAATTTCTTTGAAATATTTTTAATATGCTACTTTTCTTAAGTTTTGGTCTGATTTCAATATAACTTTGGCACACATGTAGACTACTCTAAGATACATAAATCTGAATATTGGTTTTTGATTTCGATGAATGCCATTATGGGATTGCCATAACTGGGTAACTTTTAGGTCGGGTTGGTAAAAAATTTCAGTATACAGGACCAATGTCCAATAAAAAATAAGGCCAAATAAAACTAAATAAAGAGGTACACATGGTCCAGTTTCCCACAAATATCCTTTATTTGACCAACTTAGCAGCAATACCTGATTCATTTTTATGTATTACAACCCTGTCATGATCGTTTTTATTGTAATTCGAATTTCCTCTGTCAAGGATTAGAGATCTTTCGACAGCTCATACGTAGATTTGGTTGGGAAAATATTTAGATAGCTCATACGTAGATTTGGTTGGGAAATTATTTTTCAATGATCATTGAACTTGAGTAACCATAATGAGTTGTTTTAAGAAAAATAAATATGCATATTAAATTTAAAAAATATTTGATACATTGTATGTTGTATAAGTCAAATATGAAGAAAAAAAGCATGCAATTGTACAAGTAGATATCTTTTACAAAGGAAAATTATAAATAGTTAACTTGTCCATTTCAGTCTGAATTTATTGAAGGTTAAATTTCACAGTGAGAATTAATCCCATCCCACCCACCCTCTCAATCTCAGTATCATAATGTATGGATTTATAGGGGAAAAAAGTCGGTCTGGTAAGAAATTTATTTTTACCAGACATTTTGTCCTGTAAAAATTTTAAACTTTCGCGTAGACTGAAATTGCAATAAATCTTGCAAATAAAAAGACCAAACCAATGATAATCTGTGTAAATTTATTGCTGTTGCAAAGTTTCAAGTTCAAATGCTATTTTTCATAAAATATATAGAAAAGCTAAAATCTTCTTCAGAGACTCATTTTACATAGAAATATATAGGAAAATTTTTTAAAAATTCTTTACAATATTTTCTTAAAATATAGCAAATCCATGATTGGTCACTATTCATTGTTATTCAATAAAAAGCCATTGAATGGCATGCTTTTCCAAAATTAGTACATGTATTATGTTCTTTGAATTTTTAGGTCACCTGAGTTACTCAGGTGACCTATTGCTATCCGTTTCCATTCGTCGTCATTAAGGGCGAAACGATTACACGTGTAAACGGCGACGTTGGGAAAATATTATATGCTCAAACGTTTACATTTGGTTGGGAAACGTTTACACGAAGGTCATTATCAATGTCTATGAGTAACCATAAAGTTTAACACAAACAAATTGTTTTATTATATAATTTAAAAAATATTTGATACGTCTTGTACCATTTGATAAGTCAAATATAAGAAAAAAACATATTGAATGAAAATATCTTTTAAAAGGAAAATTATAAATAGTTAACTTGTCCATTTCAGTTGCTATTTATTGAATGTTAAATTTCGACACTTGAAATATAAAACTTGATATGTTTTGATTAAATAAATATAATACATTTTTCACAAGTTTTGAAAAGTTTCAATACAGTCAGCAGGTCTTATTTTTACTTTTTTCTGTAAAAATTTTAAAAGATCCATCTTTACAATTATTTAAATCTACGTCAAAGTAAAAAACAAACCAAGCAATCTGTGTAAATTTATTGCTGTTGCAAAGTTTAATTTTTCAAATTCTTACGGTTAAATCACAATGACCAACAATAAATTTGTAATAACAACTCATACTTATATTAAAGTTAAAGAATTGATTATTAAATTTAAGGACATCAACACTATTCATTGTTATTCCCTGAAAATATTGAATGGCATGCTTTTCCAAAATTAGTACATGTATTATGTTCTTTACTTTTATCACCGAGTTAAACGTTGACAAAATTGCTAAACGTTTCACCCTTCGTCGTCATGCATCGTGTGTTGTGTGTTGTCTGTCGTGCGTCGTGTGTTAACATTTGAACATTTTCAGCTTCTTCTCTGAAACCACAGAACCAATTTCAACCAAATTTGTTATACAGCATCCATTGAACAAAAATTGTGAATTTTATGGTTCCCGCCCCCCTGGGGCCTGAGGGGTTGGGCCAAAACCCCTAAAATTAATGAAATCTTTAAAAATCTCCTTCTTTACTTCTGGACATTAGGCAGTCAAACTGTTGGCATGAATGCAATGAGCATTGAGTCCTCTACCAAAATTGTGAAATTCATGTTCCCAAGGGTCAGGGGTTGTAGTGCTAGGGCGGGGCTATATTGAATATATAGTGAAAATGCATTATTTCTTTGAAAATCTTCTTCTCTGCTTTTGGGTATTAAATAAACTAAATAAGTTTATAGATATGTTGAGCAAGAGTGCCTCCACCAAAATTGTGAATTTTATAGCCCCAGGGTCAAGGGCTCTGGTTTTTGGGCCGGGGCTCTATTGATGATGTAGTGAAAATGCATTAATTTTCTGAAAATCTTCTTCTCTGCTCCTAGGTATTGAATAAATTAAGTACATAGTTATGATGAGCAAGAATGACTCTACCAGAATGTGAATTTTATGGCCCAATTGTCAGGGGTTCTGGTGTCAGGGTGTAGCTCTATTGATTATATTGAGAAAATGTACTAATTCTTTGAAAATCTTCTTATCTGCTCCTAGGTATTAAATGAATTAACTAACTACATAGTTACGAGGGGTGATCAAAAAGTTCGCAAACTAATTGAATAACTTCCATACAAGAAACAATATTTGGTTTTAATGTTGATTATATTTTAAATTGATCCTCCCCGATTTTAATGCACATCAACCATCGTTCTGCGCATGCGCGAATCACGTGATATTGGCGGTCACGTGACCCCCTCCGTAGCGTTCTGTCACAAAAGTTGAAAGATTTTTCCGCGTTTTATATTTCTTTCCATGTGAGTTAATTTTTATGACAAGAACACTTCATTTGTCAGAAATGGTCATATCTCGGCAACAGAATGGGTGGATAATAACATCCTTTCCAAAAATAAGCATGGCGACTATTAAAACACAAATCTTCTGTCTCAGGAGATACCTTTATTCAAGGTGGATAGAGAATGGGTGCATCCTTTTTATCATGTCTAATATGTTTAAAATCTAAAGTAAACGATATCTTAGATATTTAATACTTATATCATTGTTCAAATATTCAACTATTTTTCAAAGTGCTAGTTGGAGGTCTTTGATAGCAAATTGCTTAATTAAAAATACATATCTTTTCAAACTTGCTTTCACTGCGCAAGATGACAAGTATCATTTTTAACCATCAGCCTTCCTTCACTAAAACGATTAATCCAATCATTAATTGAATTTATAGGAACTCATTTATCTCTATAAACTGTGTACTTATTATATGATACTGCAGAGGGATTTCTAAGATATTGCAATAAATTGTACAGTCGTTTGTTGAACGAGTTCGACTGAGACAACCATTTTTCGTCATAAGTGACCTAAATAGTGACGTCATTTTCACATTGTGACGTCACAAACAAGGAGAGAAACTTTATTCAGCATATGCTATTTATAGACCTTGTGTATGGCAAAATTGGCTATGTGTGTACCGAATTTCATTCTAATCTGAATTGTGGTTTTGTAGATATAGAGATAGTTTGCAAACTTTTTGATCACCCCTCATATAATGAGCAAGAATGCCTCTACCAAAATTATGAATTTCATGGCCCCAGGATCAGGGGTTCTGGTGTTAGGGCGGGGCTCTATAATGATTTTATAGTGAAAATATATTACATTTTTGAAAATTTTTTTCTCTGCTTCTGGGTAAAAAGTAAATGAACTACCTATATAGTTATGATGTGCAAGGGCTCTTCTTCCAGAAATGTGAATTTCAAGGCCCCTGGGTTAGGGATACTTTGGGGGGGGGGGGGGTATTCTACATATATATTGAAAATGAATTGTTTGAAATCTGCTCCTCGGTATTAATCAAAAAAAAATTTATAAGCAAGTGTACCTTTTCAAATATTGTGCAATGTGTGGACCTAGGGTCAGGGGTTCGTGTGTGGTAGGGGCACTTATGATTATTGCTAAATATTGCTGATTGGCTGAAATGCATTTTTTGTTCCCCTACCCTGCCAATGGGTATTAAGTAACCAAATTAAGCAATAATATTGCTAAGTATATAGTTATGATTAGCAATGGTGCCTCTTTCAAAATTGTGAATTGCATCTAGAGTAAAACATGAACCAAATTTAATCATTTGAAAGTTGTTGCATGATGCTCAGGTGACATATAAGGCCCATGGGCCTCTTGTTTTGAAAGACTGTAATTTTTTCAGCTATAGGCAGTTTGTAAAAAGAAACTTAGTGTGTAAATTGTACCCTATGTACCAATATTTTGGGTTTGATGGAATAATTTTAACCATTATTTATTTTTAGACCACCTCCAAAGAAATGATCCATGAATGTGTTTGGACTACATTCTGTTAAAATTTACTCCTCATGTGTTCATAGGATGATGAACTGGTTTTCGAAGTCCAGGAATGGAACTTTAGCAGTGATTAGTATCAATAAGGATACCAATGACATTTATTAAAAATGTACTCGCATGTGAATGTGAAGGTTTTATTATAAAAGCTTATTTGTGTATCATGTTCATGATTTTATATGATGAAAATGTTTTGCAAATGGTGTACATAAACTCATGTATGATATATGCTTTTGTTTTATATGAAGACATTTCTTGAAACACCGAGAGATAATAAGTAGTCAAAGAATGGTTTGCTTATATGCCAAATAAATGGTTGAACCATAGGCATCATAAAAACAAATTGACATCTAAAATTGCTTTGAACAGTTTTTAGCTGGACTTTGCTTTCAGCAAAGTCCTGGCTATAGGCATCTGATTGACTGCTATAAATAAATATAGTATAATATGAATATAATATATACTATGAATAGCACAGTAAACAAAAACCAAACAACATCAAAGCAGACGCTTCCGATAAACAAAATAGTCCCATTGCGAGAAGATATTCAAACAAATATTTTTAACATCCCAATCGTTGGAAAAGTTAATGATCAATATTTTTGCTTGAGAATTAAAGTGAAAGAAAATAAGATATTTGCTTTATTGGGATAATCGTGATCATATAACAATTTGTGCACATACGCTGCTAAATGCATATTGTAGCGAACTATTTTCAATAGCGCGGGATTTTCGGATGGTTGAAATTGCTGAAGTATTTCATGTTTCATATCGTTTTCATCGATGTTACGTTAGTGGTTATGTTCAGTTTTGATTTTTAGCAAATTAATAGTATAGTGAATTGGAATTTTAAGAATTAACATGCGTGAAGTCAATTGACAATGTACATGTATCAATGTTTTTACAGGTAGTTGACGATAAAAGTAGTTTGTTTGAAACTAAAAGAAAGTCTATAAAATACAAGTGTGCATTATTTTAACTATTCCAAGACTGAATTTTTAAATTATTAGAAAAAATGCTTATTGAATAGAAAATATGCGAGCATTTCTTGGAAATATTAATAATTAAAGTTTAAAATCATTACGTATCTTGGGGTTTGGGCTGTTAATTTTAATTAATGGTATACAGGATATTGTTTTAAAATCATAATCATACAAAATCTACCTGTTAAAAATCAATGGCCAAAAGGAAAAAAAAATAGATATGTACTCATTTCAGGTCAGACAATATACTCGAGCAATTAAAGCACGGCTTTCAGTTCTTTCAATACTTTGATAATTTAATCTTTCTTTGTTTCACTCTATTTGGGTCTCAGTTGTGGACATTTGTAAATATTCTGTTATAAAAACCTCCCGATCCAACTGATATAAAAACAAATCAAAACAAGAAGTTGATGGAACGAGATTTTGAAAAGGTACGCTAGTTTTGATTTCATCTACCGTAAGGTCGTCTCCTTTGAAGTCCAATCGGCCATGATAACGTTACATATGTATTTACGGGCGGCTGTGCAATGCATATTTAATTCTCCAAATTAGATACTTGTTGTATAATGTTGTTTTTTGTTGATGATATCGCAATGGATTCTATTATCTGATGACGACGTTGTGCGCATGTCCACGGGCAGTACGCTACTCCGTTAATCATCACCGCCGTGTACTTACATAACCATAACAGTTCTCATCTAAGATAAATTAATTCAGTACATTACTACATTATGTCTTTTATTTTCTATGCTTATTTTTGCGAAATGTTGTATTTCATATTTCCTTTTTTTCTGGACCCCTAGAAGGCGCTGCAAACTGCATATTCCTGTGCACGTCCACTAACTTACGAGATGAAAGAGTACTTCAAAGTTTTCTCGGCAGGTGAAATAAATTAAGGTATTCCAACCCCTAATACTTTTGAATATCCATTACTTACAAAATACTAGAAAACAAAATTTTATGAAAAAGAAACAGTTTATCTCAACAGCACGAGCAGATAATAGGTCAATGGATACTACGAGTTGTAGAACTTTTTTGAATATTAGTTCTAGCTATCTTATAATCGATCGCTCGGGTTACTCGTGTGTGTTTTCTGTGATACATATGTTTGATTGTTTTCTCATTTGTCCACGTGTACCGTATTGGTACCGAGATCTTATCTGGTAAAAAAAAATTACAACAGGGCATCTTCCGGCCATTCTAAAAACACTAAAGCGTGAATTAATCAAGATACTTATATGTAGTAAATGTAACTAGATGTTGATTAATTACGTCCACTGGGTCATCGAGTGACGATAAAATAGGCATCTTTTTCAAAAAGACGAGTTCTTTTATTGTAATTTTAAAATTATGGTTATTTTTATTTCAACTGTTTTCAAAGTTATACAGTTTCCACTTGTAAGTTTCTCGTTCTTTCAATGCTTTCGCAAAAATATATACAAAACCTGGTCTTTCCATATTTCTGTAATTAACTTGAAATATAACAATCAGCCAGCGGAAGGAGATGACACTCGCGAACTTTGTCCGATAGCAAAAATTTAGACGGAAAAAGAATAATGTAAATAAATTTGGCACCGAAACTAATTTAATTCTTAATAATAGAGAAATAAATTTAACGGAACCAAAGTACTTTCAGATGTGCGTTTGTCTTTGGCAAATTGAATATGAGGATTTGTTTGTATGTAGAATAAACAAGGGTTCCTTAACGATGCCGTTTCCGAATATTTGACGTCGAGTGTCGTAAAACTTGGAATAAATCCATCGTCTTTGCTTTGTTGGCGCGAAACTGTGGCTAACGAGGAGCGCTCTCTTCCGGGCCATTGTTTACAGGAACGACTACCCAAAGCAATATCCAATTAATTACATTACCAAACTAAAAAACCAAAAGATCAATGGTGGTATGTTTATGCTATAATCCTTATCGCCGGAGACATATTAAGCTCGTGTTCCAAAAGCTGTCAGATCTAAAACCCTAAGATGCAGAGGAAAATAACTTTTTCTGTCTTTAATCAATACATTTATGAATAGGTTATCATACGAGTAAACAGAACATTTGGATAAACTAGTTCCTTCATAACGATTCTTTTAATGAGAAGAGATTATACCATCTTACTGAGTAAGTTAACAGGGGTGTGACAAGTGAAGCTGGTGCAAGAATAATTCTGTCACTTTATTTGACATTTTGTTTTGTACAGAACAAAAAGGGAAATTTTAGAATTGACCAATGCACACGAATCTTTATCTGTATCTATTCTTGAATCAATTAGTAACGCTATAATCACAAAGCATGGGGTTGCGCAATGATGATGTTGCAGATAGAAGTATGCACGTGGAATCACGCGGTTCTTGCGATTGATCTGTTTTTAAACATAAGAACATCTGAGTAATTGTTCGTATAGTATTTGCAAAACATATCAAGATTTACATATCAGGCTCAGCTGGTAGCCTCATTGATACCTTTGATAGCGTAAACCGAACGATTCCTGCTTCATGCTAATCACGGCGTATAATATAATGATTGACCACTGATTTTTCGCTCGCCTTCACGCACGTGCGCTCCTACAAAGAATCCTTTGTTTATCATCTTTAAGTAATGATATGTATAGATTTAGGAAAAAATATTCAGTTAATTTTCATTTTAAAATTCTTTTTAAAGGAAAAATTTATGGCGATCGCAGCCGTGTCAGTTTTTGATTGGTTAAAATTTGATGAACTCGAGGACAAGTGACCACTTTTTAATCGTCCTCCTGATGAGCCTCATTACGTTTTGGCATGTGAATGTCAAAGTTTATTGCTCCATAGATGGGAATCCATCGTCCGTGGCAATCTCTTTCCTGACGCAATTTGTCCCTCGAGAAAACCGAAGTCCACAACGGAACAACCATTCCGCGACATATGCTCAAGGCAAAGCGAAAATTTTCACGACAGACGTGTCATCTTTAATGGTCATTACATTATTTGTTTGTTTGATTTTACTGAATAATTACCAAACACTAATAAAATATCCTTATTTAATTTTGTCTGCATTATTTCTCGACTCTCCTTGTTGTAATGAACAAAGAAAATTCAGAGCAGTGAGGATTCGTTTTAATTTCTCCATCATTTAACTTGCTTTCTTTTGAGAAATAAACCTATAATTTAAAAAAAAAAACCCATATACTAATTAACAATACGTTGATAAACTACATAATTTTTGTCAGATTTTTTTTTTCAAAAAAATTGAAACAAGAGCCAATGTTATTGTTATTTTTTGTAAATATTTTCTATGAAAATTTTTCCTAAATAATTAAAAAGGTTAATGGCCAGAAATGCGTGACGGCACGTGTAGCGCTGTTCCTGTGTACTGGTTTCAGGAAGCGCGTGTCAGATGCGGTACACAGCGCGAAACTCGCTACACGGGAAGTTATTTCCGAATATACCCGGTGTCACGCCTTTAATAAACTCATACCGAGTAATCTCAATATACAAGAAAACTCGCAGGTCCCCAACTGTTTCATAGAAGACATGTCATATTTATATTTAATTTTATATCATTTCGGAGAGAGTGAAAAATTTTACAAAAATACACAATTGATAATATATTAAACCCATATTAAGCAGTTCTTTTGTGGAAACCATGAAAAATTGTACTCTCATCTCTTTTCCAGCTTCTATCCATTGATTCCATTAAGTATTTTACAATGCTACATAACATATCTTCAGAGTTCTCTAGAAGATTTCTAAAATTTAGTCCCAACATGCAAGATTTATTAAAATTTGACAAGATTCTCACATTTTATTTTTAACTCCAAATATCTAAATTAGTTGATTTATTAAATAATTAATTTAAAAGAAATTAAATTCAAACCTGTATATATAGCCCCCTAAAAATCAACATTTTTGCCAGATATGTTTAATTGATATTTATATTAGAAATATTTCCAATATATTCCATTTAAATATAAAGTAAATAAGCATTTTTGACTATCAAAAAAACCAAAAAGAGATTTTTTGTTTTTATGTGAAGGTTTTACTCTTCACAGAAAAGTATTAATGATAGAGGACTGGAAAATCTGCAAAAAATAATTTGTTACATTTTATCGCATATAACCTGTATATATATCAAAATTAAGTATATATTCTTACTACTTCTTCAATTCCATTGAAATTCACGCGTGTTGTAAAACACAGTTGAATAATTTTTTTTATAAAATTCTGATTATTACTAGGTAAAAATGAATTTCATCTGTTTTTATCTTCTGCTATTCTGTAATTTAAGAACTAATTGAATAAAGCATATTGATATTTTATTCCTTTTGCGACCTTTTTTCGAGAAAGAGATTAATACTGGAGATTAATTAGTTCGATTGCTCTATAAATTGTTATAGCTATTCGCTCATGATTACGCGATGCGATACACTTCAGCCTCCAGGGGGCGGGGCTAGAGCTGAGAATTCGCAGATAACATCATCCCTGCAAGCAATCAAACGATGTGATTGGCTGACACTCATTTAACGTGGAAACCACTGCCAAGACGTAAATAAAGGTCGCATTACAGATGATAAGTTTAAAACAAAATAGTTTGAAGATAGCAAAACACGGTTAATACTGGAAGTTGCTTTTTTTCTCCTAGAGGTTTACTTCCAGAGAGTGTTAAAGAATCCTAGTTTTAACTAATTCTTATTTTGTAAACTGAAGAAAGTTATCAAAATTGCTGCCATGAGTTTGAGTGTTGGGGGGTATTCCCACCCCGGATACCCTCACCCTGGTCCAATGTCCCATGACTTCTACCAGTACCAACAGATGGCGCGCTATCCGGACCACTGTCCCGATGCCTCCTATTTTCAGAACTGGGTTTTAAATGGAGTTAATGGACATCATTCGGATATTTCCGTTTCCCCTGAATCATACGGCATGTGTACCCCCAGTCCCACCGACTACCATTCCATTGGAGGTTCCGAACATTATTATCCAAGTTTTGACAGGTGTATAAAACGAAGGACTACTGCAAACAAAAAAGAACGACGAAGGACTCAAAGTATTAATACAGCTTTTGCTCAACTCAGGGGATGTATACCAAATGTGCCATCAGATACAAAATTATCCAAAATCAAAACATTACGTCTAGCCACAAGTTATATAGCATATCTAATGGACGTTTTATCGAAAGACGACCCAAGTCTGACAGAAAAAGGTTTCAAAGCTGAGCTGACGAAGAAAAAAGATGACAAAAAAGAAAAGCAAGAGAAACAGCAAAAGGAACAGGTATGAATGATAGCAAAATTACTATATGCTGTATGTTTGTAATTAGTGTTTATTTATATACATGTACTAGTGCTGACATCATTGGGTCCATCCATTTTTCTCAGTTTCAATATTTTACAAAATGTCAAAATTATCAAAAATATATTTTTTAACATCAAATTTAAACGATAAAAAATAAAACAAAACAAAAATTAATTCAACGAAAAATATATGTAATAATCATTTGGATTGGCAATTTGCAATTCTAACATTAAAAACATTAAATCGAATACTGCAATAGAACTGTGCGGAAGTATCTAAGTTTTGTTTACATTTTTTGTTGGAGCAACACGAAAAAACATGAATCATTTCAAGGATGTGACTGTAGGTGTGTCTCGCCGTTTATCATTTCATGCAGTACTCAGATTAAAAATAAACTCAGCCAACTTGTATAATAAAAAAAAATAATTTAAGACACCGGATTCACAGAGCAAAGAGCCTCGCACTGGCCTGTGATAATGAGATAGATAATATTTTGGTCGCCAGCCGCGGGAACACATATAAAACATTTTTTACGAAACTCCGGTTGTTCATAAATCTTATTGCAGATATTATCTAGCATTAACATTTTCCTGTACAGGGATTTACGAACTTAGTGGTCACTCAGAGGCAATCTTAGAGAAATAATAAAGAACATCTAAAGTATAATATCTTGTTTCCAATCTCATGGCAATGTTCAGTTAATATTCATTACGAGAAGGAAAATATAAATTTAGGAAATTCTTGAGCCTCTGGTGGGTCAATGAGGTGAAACATTTACAGATGAATTAACACTTGTTAATGAAAACTATAAACAATCGAAACTAGAGATCTTGCTCGTATTTAGCCCTCGGTAAAATTACAATCAAGTGGTCAATCTTTTCACTCACACATATAGTATCCCACACTTCCAAAAGAAAAACTAAAAATTATTTTAAATTAGTTTTTATTCGCTTTTATACCATCTTTCTATATCAATTATCAAGAAGTATTCATAATGTCAAATTCAGCATCAAATTTCAGACCCTCAGACTATATGCCGACATAGCCCATTACAAGAACCAAGAGTTCTTGCAGACCTACAGAAAAATAAATAAATATTTTTTTTAAAAAGGAGTAAAACGTAAGAAATTTCTATTGATACCAACATTAAATTTATTTGCAAAGAAATTATCGCAATGTGCTTATAAATATATTTCAGCATACTTATTGATGTATATTAAAAACTCTAAAAGTATGCACGTTTGCTATACCGTCCATTTCGTTAAGAGGCTGAAAATTAAAGATAAAGGGGTCCCATGGAGCTACTAATAGCCCCCCGCCCGTCGGAGGCCGTTAGGATGTATTTTTTGAGTGACTTGAGCCGTTTCTTGCGGTCAAGCATTTGGAATCCATAATCCTTCGTGAATAAATCTTAATGTACAGTACATGTACATGTTCAAGAGCAGAATGCTTTAAACATGTGAATGCTATAACGTCTTTAATCTATGCTTTTGTGTCGAACTATTGACAATAATTTTCGAGAAAATATTTATATTTTTCAGATGGTTACTTTTTGCATTTGTTCTATGTGTTTTATTTAACAAAAATTAATATTATTATTTTTGAAAAATACTATCTTATACCTATAAAAATATAGATGTAAAACTATGCTGCCATCCCAATTAAGCTTTCACTTCCATGCGCTAATTACAGGAGGCAGTTGTGGGAGGGTGAGGGAGGGGAACTCTTATTTTTCTAAATTGCATTTCCCTGTCGGGACAATATTTTGCGGAAAGGAACCCCGGCTGCCGGAATTACGATCTCACTAATTGAAAATACTCGTCAGAAATGCAAAGTTTATCGCATACATTTGAAAGCAATTTACAGCACATAAAGAAATTTTGATATAAGTGGAAACTCATAGTTATGACTTTTGAAGCGTAATAACCCACTAAAAGTGTGAAGACCTATTGCGATACCATAGATTTACAAAGTAATGTTAGAAATATCATGTTGGCACCAGACATATTTAGTCACTTTATATAATTATGTCTAATTAAGATGCATATACATAAAAAAAATCCTGGAATATAAGTACATGTTTTAAATAGTAAATCAAATCAAGCTCAAAAGGCTTGCTGGACGTTTTAAAAGGAAAACTGAAATGAATCTCCCTTTGTTTCGTCTACAGCTTCCTTCCGCTCTGTTGTTCTGAGAAGCTTTTAGCTCGATTTAATGGAGAAGATAAGTATGTAAGGAAGAATCATAACTGTCTCTACCAGTTTGTTAAGCCATATAATTCCTGTATATGATTGATAGACCTTGCTTTGGTCCAGACAAAACCCAACCAGATCTTACTCATTCGTTTGGAACCCTTTGCTTTTCAATCCTTTACAATCAGTTTCTTCAGACGAGAAATGCAGAACAAAGAAACTGACTGGGACTTATGATTGAGATGTCGCTTCTAGAAGAAAATAATATTTAGTCTATCCATGGAAGAAAAAATTCAAACAAATGATTACTAAACAAAACAACGTCTCTCAGACATTTATTTGTTTAATAGTTGTAATACTGGTATAAAGTTTATATTAGTCACTTTATCCGAATGGTTTTTATACCTTTTTTATTCAAAACTTACACATGTTTAAAATGCTTGTAAGCAGGTATTAAGTATAATGAAATTTGCATTGCGAAAGTGATGGGAATATTAATTCTCAAGTACTTTGAACATAAAACACTTCGAAACTCATGAAAAGCAAAGGATGGTCTTATTCCATAACAACCACCAGTATTCGAGGCACTTTATCTCCACTCAGTGCATAATTAAGGAACTCTTGAGATAATTAGATAATAAGATCAAATAATTACCGTATCATCGACACAGATAATACTGGACATGGGAACAAGATTCCATTACCGGAAATATACTTAGTTTTCCGGTACTGGTCAAGGTCTTCTGAGCGCTTCATATTAAAGGTTGATATATCTTGGTTATACAATATTACATTTATATCATTGCTCTGTTGTTGACATTGCACAATTATCTTGAATATGTTTGTTATTTCAAGATTTTATCAGTTCTGTTTTAAGTATACCGCCCCCAAATTCTGTTCATTCAACGACTTTTCGACTTTATGTATACCGTTAACCGAATAAAACATTTTAAACACTGTTAAATTAATTTTCCATCAGGAAAATGGGAATTAGAATTCTCTTTTCTGCTGTACTTTCTTCGCGGAGATGGTGCATGTGATTGGCGGGTAGCCGCGTCCGATCGCGTGATTGCTCCCTCAATAATCACTCCCTGCTGGATGCTTGTTGACTTCCAACGATGGCGCTTTTCCATGCACATCAAATTTATCCTCCGGCAAATCATAACTTAATTCGATTACAACTGAATTGCTCATCCTATTCACTTTTTCTTTATTTCCGAAAATTCCCCAGAAATTAACATGTATCAATTTGAATTACACTAATTGCTGTTATCTTTTTACGACTTGGTTTGGAATTTAGGCTTTCCGTGACATGGATAGTCTCTTTATTGACATCGATATATTTATGAGTTGAGTTCAATAAGACCGTGTTTTGGGAGCTATTGAGCATAATATTTTGGGTCAAAATCTGTCCATCTGCTCTGAGAATGTCTTGGTTCTGTGGTCCAGTGATTCTGCTATACAACACATGAAGTGAAGATCGAGGTCTAGATATGTAATTTAAAATAATTTCAGTCCTTTCAAGGACATTGCAACACGTGCAATGCTAGGTTGTGTAAATACTATACAGAGAACGGATTGCAATTTTACACACAGATAAATCTAACATATAGGCAATGTAAACTGAATGAAAAAAAGATATGCCTAACTCTGAATTAACAATACACACGCCATTTCGATAAGACGATATGTTTAATTTTAGGTTATGAATGAAGTCTTAGAGAGAGAAAGTCACGAGTTTGCTCTTAGTATGAATTATCTTTACTTTTATAAAAATCTTCCCGGAGGTCTTCGATGAATCTGTCTTCGCTTCGAACTCATCTTTCGAGGTTGAATCTGACACGTTGATCGCCCTTCATAGACACTCTTTGGTTTCGGAGGCTGATAAAGTAATTAGAAGTTGCATAACCGTGGAATCGGACAAGAGATAGTGCGATACTGATACCAAAATTATCACACCTGCATGAAATTGTAAGTGAGTGGATAGCCTTCTAACCCATAAAAAGTTTGGGGACAAGAACAAAAATCTTTGCTTTCTCCTAAAAAAAGACCAAGCGTTTAAAATAGCCATGTAGTTTATGTTTTTGGTTATTTTGCTTTTTGCTCTTTTTTTATTTAAAAATAATTTTTATGAAGGTCATTGCATTTTTAGTTGCTATAATTTTTACTGAACATTAATATGGGCGTTATCAGGCTTGGCGTAGGGATATCAGCAAAGTGCCCGCTGCGTTACTACGTGTCTTGGAATTTCGACGTGTCTTGTCTAAATGAGAAACTAATCTTTGCCGCGTAAAACAATTGTTCAGATAAACAGTACACATTTTGATAGTGAAAATGATTGATGTATGTTTATCAAATGTGAAAATTTTATCGTTTTAAACTTACACAATTTCATGCCATTCTTGCTTTTTTCTTAATGTAAAATAAAATGTCATATAGCATGGCGATCTCTGAGAAATCTACGAACAGCAAGGTTTCGTCACTTGTTCACGACTTTTATTTTCGGCGTTAAAACCTAGCTCAGTTGAAGAAATAATTAAAAGTCTGTCAAAACCTCTGATATGATCTTCAAAAATGTTTCGAACACCTAGACGTCTAAAGAACTCTTATAAATGGCGCTTAAGGGACCACCAGCCAAGTGGATAGAGAGGAGAGTCAATATTTTTAAGCTTTTAAAATTGGGCCGTTATCTGTGTATCTATAAGACAATGATAGCAGTAGCTGAGTAGCTTTTACCCCACTCTATATCTATATGGAATAAGCGGTTTGGTTTTTATAAGTTATTGACCCAGCATTTTATTGCCTAATTTTGAATAAGAGTGAAAAAAAATGTATTTTACATAAAAGGTGTGTATTTTGTCAAATCGGTTTTGGTTACCCTCTTCCTAGTAGGCTTTTCTGATTGAGTACGCGGTCGTTATTCAAGAAGAAATCAAATTTTAAACTTCACTGTTGTCATCGAACGGAAATTAAAATCGTTAAGTCGGGAGTAAAAAGAAAAGGAAAAGGAAAAAAAATCCAAATTACTTTAATAATAAACTGGTACAAATACATATCAATATTTGTGTGTTGGGGTGTGTGATGAGGGTGTTAACTTAAAAGCTTTACTTTTCCCTCTCTAAAATGTAATTTTTAATGTCATTCGCCAATATCAAGTTTATATTTTCTTTTTCCATATTTGATCCATCTATGTTTCATCCACTTATGTTCCATGTATGTATAAACTTTTTATAGAAAATAACCAACCAGCATCTTCCTCTTCCAGAAAACTACAACCCACTTTATCTCAAAGAAATAATCAGTTTTGTTCCATCAAGTATTTTTTCTTTTATATACCATTTATATTAGATCGTTTCAAATTATTTTTCAAGGTGTTTTTGGAATTTGTGCCATTTTACATTTTTAAATTTTTAAGTATTTTTCTACTCAGTTTTATACTTTTATAAATTTTTAAGTTGAATCTTTATTTCTTAACTTGAAATATTTTGTATTAACTTGAAATATTTTGTATTTACTTGTATATGTATTTTACCTTAAATTGTTATTTTGGCAATCACTAATTTAATTATTGTATATATTAAGGGAATTTGCAAGAACTTGTTACCAATCCCATTGTATAAATTATACAATAAAATATGTTCAAAACAAAACAAGTATATCTCAAGATAAAATCATTGGGTCAAAGAAATTCTGGAGAGAGACATGTATGGTGCAAGTCAATTAGGGACAGTGTTGCTCCTTACGAAACGATAACCGAGATTAGGATAGCATTATAAAAATTAAGATGACAGTTTTAAGTGTGATATAATGATGCCACCATCCGATACAACATTCCCACTTACCAAAACTGATTTTTATGTCATACATTCACCAATTTATCACATTTATCACGCTTATTAACTTTTCTCTCCTAATTGCTCACCCATTTGTTTACAGGTCGCATCTGATAGTTCTAGTTCAGAATCCACGAGTCCGATCACAAACAACGATAAAAAGTCCAAAGGACGAACGGGGTGGCCGCAGCACGTCTGGGCGTCGGAACTGAAAAACTGACGATTAAAAAAGCTGAGAAGGACGAAAAATGTTTCCGGAAACTCAAAGAAGAAGGGTATGCGATGGAGGGGTTGTGTTCCGTGCAATACATGATTGCTGGTTTTGTGACTGATGTCTGAGAAAATTCAAACTGAATATTGTGATCAAAATTCAGCTCAGCCAAGTCAAGAGAAGATCACAGCACCCCGCCGGTGAACAAGTGTGATGTCTGCAAGTTGGACTTTCCCAGTGTCTGAAAGATATGTTTTCATTTCTTTTAATGACTTCCATCAATTTTGAATCGTAGAATTCAATGGCAAACATGTCTTGAGGAAATGTTGGATAGAATTACTACAAGCAAACTAATTTTATCTTATCGTTTCAATGAACCCAGATAGCTAAATGGTATATATGTTTTTCAAAAACATTCTTTTATGACATTTTGTTGGCAAATGTTTGAAAAATCAATGGCAAAAGTAAGGATAATGAGGAAAAGATTTTGTCTTTTTTGTAATTTGTTTTCTTTGAAATCAACAAACTAAAATACGCTGTATGTCGAAGTCGTTGAATGTTCAAAATGGGAGGAGTGTAGAAACCTAATAAACGCACCAAGTTTTTATCGAACTTCCTTCTTTCTTCTTGTGATTTTTGGCGCATTTATTGTCAATATAATGAAGCGATGTGATAATTATAAAACAAGAGTGGTTAATTAAAGATCAACGCTGTCATATTTTGATTGGTTGTGCAGCCGACGTCACCATTTCTTGTATCATTCAGACAGTTGTATACACGGATAATTGTATTGATTGGGTTCGTAATTCGAAAAGAGAAACAATTTAATTCCCCAAGCATGACTATCAATTGGGATATTGCCATGGTTTCGTATTTTCTTTATTGAATTAATACGCATATGGCCATCGTTAGATTTCTGCTAAAGCGAATTAGCCTGACGTAGAAAAATCGGTCTTATTTGGGAATCACTTTTTTTTCGTGCTCAATTCTCTAATGTATCTTCATCTCCTCGTTACGAGGTTCGAAAAGTCCAGATACCATCAAGAAAACTCGAGTAAAGATTGTTACAAAATCCATACATTTATTTTTGAAATAATGCAAAGAAGTGCACATAGATTTATTTTGCAAATGACATTATCAATTTGTTCATGCATTTAACATTTTCTATCTAAATTATCGTAAAACATATAATTCAGTAGTATTACACTCAAAGCAAAATATTTATGTGTTTTATTTTATACTGCATTTCAGTTAAATATAAAATCCTTTTGAGTTGACTTTAATGTTTAATTTTTTATTGAACACTAAACCATTATGTAAATCATAAAGATTTTTAACTTTTTAAAGGGGTATGGACAGAGATTTGAAGGTTATTTAATATGTTCTAATATTTCAGTATAAGATCATGACTTACATTTTACCAGAGCATGTGGCACCAATATATAAATACATGTTCAGAAACTTTATTTATCTGGAAATTTTTTAAAGCTACAAATTTTGGGACACATTTGTTTGACACTTACCCTTGCACTTTCAAGAAGTCATCTTCATCCTCAATACTTAAAATTACAAATTTTGGTCTATTTAAATGAAAAATATTAAAAATTTATAGCAGAAATATGAGAAAGCAAAAGCAACTTCCCAGTATCGCCAGTCGTGCTCAGTGATGTGTACAGAGTAAATAAATTGATCACACCAGGTAATATGTAAACATATAAACATTACAGAGCCCGTGCCCTGTTTACAAAAAACAGGTGTCTGATAAAGAATGTATTGCCATTGTGCTGTTAGAATATTCTTCAAAGTTCAATTCATATAACTGAATTATCTGAAAATAAATTTTAGAAATTAAAATTGTAAAACAATGCAACTCTGCCTAGACCCATGTTAGTAAATCCAAAAGATACTTGCAACGAATTTGATGATTTAGCACATAATTTATGTTAATCTGGATTCGTAATATTATGTATGGATAAATAATACAAATCAGAACGTATACAGAAAATAAATCAGTCCCAGACACGAGTGATTTGGAGCCTCGTTTATCACCCTCAGGTAATTGGTAAGGAGCATGCATCTGTCTGAGCAATAGATCTTACATCAAGGCTTAAGCGGAAATAATCTTAAATGTTGTCAGCCCCTTACTAAATCTTTATGTCATAACTTTAAAAAACTGAAGAATTTTTGAAGCTTTAATATTTGAAAAAATCTATTATCTTGGAACTATTATCTTAAACTTGAAAAAAAAAATTACGGATATAAATTTTGGGATAATATCTTGAATCTCAAAAGTCATTTGATTGGCATTCCACGAAAAATTAAATAAATTTTCATAACAAAATAAGCGGTGCCTTCCCTCAATGTTTATGAAGATTTTTGTTATTATAATGATTCTCAGAACCTATCTACAGAAACAGTGTATGTAAAATTGAAAACAAAAGGAAAACCCATTCATTCTGCCATTCATTTATCGTCAGGTCGAAAAGGGGTAGAAGAGCAATCAATATGAGTGCATAGGTATAAGTGTTTATAAGTAATACACATTTATTTGTAGTATAAAACATTACGATATTGTTATTCAATATAAGGAGTAAATTATAATGATCTGAATATGCCTCCAGAATAGAAGTATAATGTAACAGAAAATGGAGCATTTACCGATACAGTAGGTAAAAAGGAGGGCATACGAAGATGTTCAAATTGCATGTTATCCTATCTAAATTAATGATAATTCCGAGTCTTAATCTTCCTGATATCTCTGAGCTCAGCGTGCCCTCAATACAATGTCCAACCCCTCACCGACCTGGCAATAACGGCCCCATACACCTACAATCAAACTCCACTTTTTGAGAAATAATAATGTCGAGCAAAGTTTGACAGAGGTAGGCAGATAAATTCGTTCGAATTTTAACCTTGCTCAACATTGTAAAACTCAGCTTAATTTGAATTCCCAGCACGATGGCGCCAAGTCTAACGTGATAAGGCCCCGGATCCTGACAGTGTTGACATTTGTAAAGAAATATAAATGTTTTGAGTTGTAGTTTTTAAGTTTCATTCATAAAATGTTCGAAGACTACTACTAGTGTTGTAATATAGTCCTGCGGAGCTGTAATTGAAATGTATTACTGTTCCTGAGGAAAAGTGATTGTTGGTGAACCTTTAACTCTCAAAATACAACCCTCTTGTTTTCGGATAAAACCCTGCCAAAAATCCATCGAAGTGTTTTAAAAGTTTGATTGTTTTAAATGTGTTTATTTCAGTTTTGTGTCGAATACACACATAGTTTGTGAAACTTGGTGACGTTGGGAAGAACATATATATTCTGCACATCCAAAGGTGCTTGTTTACCTTCAAAGCTGTTGATCTTTGTTGAATAGAATTTATCTCTCCCTTTCCGGGATATATTGAAAGGTAAACTACAACTATCATACAAAAAAATAATGTAATTATTATTTTCTAAACAATAAAAATGAGAAAAACATAAGTGTGCTTGTGAAACATTGATGGCTTAGTATGGCAGCTTATGGCAAAGGTTAAAGTTTCTCAAATGCAAATCAATTTCCAAGGTCAAGAGGTCAAAAATATAAATTTGAAAGAATTGTCTCAAGTGATATACCTGTGAAATATGAAAACTAAGCACCAACAATTCCAAAATAATGGCCAAGGTTAAATGTTTTTGAAAGTGGACTTAACTCCAAGGTCAAGGCAAAAGGATCAAAACCAATAGTACACAGGGCAGGGGCTTATAATAAATACACATATAAATATAAGTCCTCAACTGCTCAAAAGGTATATGGCCACGTTTTTTGAAATGGGTGAATTTCCAAGGTCAGAATCAAAAGATCAAAATTGCTGCTATTCCAAAGAAAGTCTTGTCAAAAAGAATATAACTGTGGGATATATTTGCAAAAGCGGGTCAAGAGATAGAAAGAGGCCAAAAGATCGAAGGTCCTGTCATAAGAAATACATATGTAGAATCTGAAAGCCATAGCTCCAGCAATTTAAAAATTATGGGAAAGGTTCAAGTTTTTGAAGACAAACAGACAGGCGGACAGGACAAAAGCTATATAACCCGATTTTTCGATTACGGGACATAATAAACGCAAAAAATCCTAATTCCTTTAGCTATTTGCCTTTGAAATACTCATAATACAAATGAACAATATCAAATTTAACCAAAGTTTTTTTTTTCAACTTTGAAAAGGATATTCAGTTTAGTGAAGTCGATTTATATTGCAGTGAACCTTACTGTGGGTTAGAGAAATTAGGCACCGATTCCTTAATTTAATGATTAATTCCATTATATCACCGACCGTTTTTTGGGGGTCACCCTCAGTACAGTCAGAGAGTACATTCCACTCCTCGTGTTACCAATAACATATAAACTATTCACTTAAAAGACGACGGAAATGAAACAAAATGTGTGCAGTATGAGGTAGCGAATGTTGTGAAGTTCTAACTAGTGGTTCCTAAAACTGGAAAATTTATATATCAGGTGTCACGTGATTCTACAGTTAATCAGTGCTTCAGAATCTTCTGTCACAACTACCAAATTCTTCTTTCAGATGAGAAAACCAAGAAATTGAATTTTAAACATTTTAAAAAGAGACTGTATCAATGTTTGATGATGTCATGAATAAAAGGACTTACATATTTATTTTTTGTCAACTCCCATATCAATATTGTACAACTTTTCTGACACCTGGTGAAATTCACTTAGACTAAATTGTTGTCATGTACAATCTTGCATAGTCAAAAATGTTTAAGATTTATTCTTTAGACTTCAATCTGTCATCATTGGTTAGCTAGAATGAGTTTTAATCTCTTTTTAGTTCATTGACTGATATAAAGGTTCAGTCGACTCAACTTTAAATGCTGAACAGACTCTTCAAAACAATAATGTGAAAATTAGAAGAAACGAAAATTAGAATAAGGTATATAGTATTACATTAATGATCAAATTCATTTTTCATCAAGAAAAATAATGAAAGCTTACAAATATTAAAAGTATATTATTATTGCTGTTAAAATTGAAAATATGATATTGAGGAGAAAGAGAAATTAAAGTTCAACCATAAACCAGCTGCAGTTATGCAGCCAGCTGATACAAATATTACATTACAGTTTCAAAATTGAGAGAATATAAAACAATAATAACTATTTCAGCCCCTTGTGTTCTTCAATCGAACAATTTCACTCATTATAACACGGTACTACAATATATATAATATTGTATAAAGAAGTTCAATAAATAATCCAAAGAAATATATTTGTTAAATTATAATATGTTTATGTAATACTCGTGTATTTAGTTGTTTTGCAAAAAAAGACTCTGAAAGACAATCTGATGTTTACTGTATCAAATTATGAAGAGGTTAACAATTAAATTAATCACTATTTACAGATATACAAACAAGTTTGTACAAATTGAATTTTCCCTGTTTTATAACAAGAAACTGAAATTATTATATACAAACATCTTCAACTCTTGGATTAACTTTCTATAACTATAACAAGTAGAGTAAAGATGACATCTACCTAAAATTCTTATCAGTGTAAGTTTTACTCTTTCTTCCTTTCTAACTTATACAATCTTATTTTCTTTTTAATTCTATATTGATTTTACATTTACAAAGTCTCTGCATTTTTATCATAAAATGATAACTTTTTAATACATTAATATTTCTGTTATCAGTCACTGCGGAATTTGAATTGATTCGCCACAAATCTCAAGGGAGATGTACAAGGGTTTGCTGAATTTCTTATAGAATGAAATCGTATTCGATAAGTATTTCTGGTAGAACTTTTTTTAAAAATTAGACCTTGTCTTTGAGTAAATATTATACCAAAGGAAAAATATAGAATTCACATGCACACATTAACGATTAATTAGAAAAGATTTTTTGATAGTCATTTGCTCTTAAGGGGTCGTATACATTTTCAATGCTTAAAACATGGGGATCAAACCTATGTATTTCTTGATTTTTTATACAGGTTTTTGTTTTAAATATTGAATTTTCGTTATATATTGAAAGAGAAATCAAATACAGAACACAAGTGGAACCTCATAATATTAATTCTTTTAACATTATAACAAATGCTTTATTTGATGAATAAATAAGTGTTTATTTTATTATTTATGAAATACAATGTATATGCATACAAATTATTTAAAATACAGATGGTTTTCAAATTTAGATATTTATGTATGAAGCCAACTGTATAATGATGTGAAATCCTTGTAGTAAGAAAACAAATACAGACATTGCATTTATATTTTTTTCCTATTGCATGTTTCAAATGCATGTAAAATGTGCTTTACAACACAGACAAATCACACTTTGTTAACATGAAAACCCAAACCTGCTACATTCTAATATTGAAATGGTAAATACGCGTATTCAATTTCTTAAAATATATTCTCGCTTGCAGTAACTTATTTTATTATAATGTGTAGTACAATTTAATTGTTTATAAATAAAAAAACAGAAGAGATTTTTCTTTCTCAAATATTTATATGTCAATGGAATTTTAGCAAATGAAATATGTTAGAAAATATGACAAATGCTATTACTTTTTAACATTTAAATTCCTTTCTTCCTAATTAGCATCAATATTTCATACCATTTTTCATTATTGCAGTTCACTTAATATTGAAACATAAAACATCAAAGAACAAAACAGTTGAAGCACACAACCCAGAAAAAATATGGAAATGTTTACATAAAATATTACCAAACATTTAAGTCATGCATCCTAACATTCTTAGCTAAACACCTAATGCGACAAATATGAAGGTTTATCAGTAAGATCCTCGATCACCCGAACCTACCGGGGACATTCGTCATTTACAGCAGGCAGGGCAAAATACTGGAGAGATAAAACATAGGAACACGAGATTTATCTGATTATCTCCCGCGTAATAATTGGAATAAAACATTATCTACCGGCAATTAAACATTTCTCAAGTGTCGATTTTTACTTTTATGATATTTAGGAGTAGTATTACTAAATTTTCTTTACTTCGTATACTTTTTTTTTATTCCAACCTATGTGAAAAAAAATCTGAGCGAAATTATTTTAAAATTTGTAAACTTGTTCACCGATTTTTTTTCCCTGCGAAAAATAGCAAGCACAAAACAATTTATTGTCCCTGCAGTTCTAAACAAACTACAAGAGGGCCAATTTAAGATGCGTTAAAATGTTTACACGAGTAATATGTGAACCATCTTGCACGCACAGCAGGAAGAAATTTATGTGGGGGTTTCACCGGTGTATTTCACCACATCCCTGTGTGTACATCATAAAGCCAATCAGAATTCTGCATAACTGCCATTAACACGCGAGCGATGCGGAATTAAACATGGTATTGTTAATTGAAAGTAATGGAAAATTGTATTCTTGAATAGAGCTTTCATTAATTCTATTCTGCAGAACGCTGATTCGGCGCCAATGGCTCCCCATTCCGCGCGCGACTCGCCCTAAAATGCCCGTGAGTCGCCCGTTTTGGTCATGGGGCATTCGAGTCTAAAGGCTATTGAAGACGTTTGTTTCCTAGCGAGAGTGAGGGTTTTAATTTTTGGCTTTTGGGGTTTCCCTTGGCTGATACAATTAAAAACAATAACTTCAATAATAGGGTTACTTCCTGTCTTCAAACAAACCGTAATTACGAAGTCTGGGACTGCGTAGAAAAATTTAAGACATTTTATGAAATATTTTTGAAACATAACGGGCGTTATTTCACCTAATTGACGAAATGATTGTATACAATATAACAAATGATGTTGGCAAACATACAAAGGAATTGTTGCACTATTATTATTTTTATTACCTTAGTAATATAAAACAACAATAAACATGAAAGAGATCTGCTAGTACCTCGACGGACAGGCAATCGCTGAGAGTAAACACGGAAAACAATCTTTTATAATACTAAGATAGAATAGAGCCCATGGACGTTCAAAACATGCACAATTTCTCCTTTAAACAATTGGCCATAAGTTATGAATAAAATCCTTATTTTTAATTTTACAGGCTTTTTTTATTTCTAAAGTCACATACACATATATCACAATGATTTCCTTTAAAAGTTGTTAAGTACAGGTCTCTGTAAGAATCAGACAAAAGGTGAATCATGAGGGTTCTCAGAATTCGATGATTTTTCACACATAGGTTTCTCTTGCACTATGAACCCCGTTTCTAAAATGAAAATTATTTTGGGTCCTGGTTACTATGGAAACATGGCCAAAGAAATTTTCCCTAGCAACCAGTCAATTTTCCATTTGATGGGACAAATATATCACTAAACTTAGAGGCTTGAAATTGAATGTGTATATTACCAGAGGGGGTTTTAAATAATGTTATCATAAAGATAAACATTTAAAGTGATAAAACCATGTAATACATAGAATTTTTATTTTAAGATATTTCTTTTACAGGCAATGGAAGATATGCATGTTTTGCACTTTTTGCTGATTCAGCATTTTTGTTAATTTTGACAATTTTCAAGGCCATATATCTAAAACTTCTGGCATGATACAAGAGTATGGTATATTTAACATAAAGGCAGAGGAATATCCTTTTTGGAATTTAAATTCAAAAACGTGTGTTTTTTAATATTTACAATCGGTTGCCTAGCAACAAAAATGGATGTTTTGATTAAGAGAAAGAGACAAATTGTCAAATGTGCGAGTTATTTATGGAATTAAATCTTATTCTTACATTCTTCAAAGACACAGGCATCCTAAAAATATTTTACATGCATATCAATTCAATCACATAAAAAATTCTAAAATCCTTCAGAACAAGTCCTTATTGTGGTGATATTTCTTCCCCTTATGTGCAAGATATACCTTATACAATTTGTGGATAACGTACGTACGTATTTCATGCCATTGTGATCGATTTACTTCTAAGTATGATCACATGAGAGGAAATTCTGTCTTTTCACCGTTACATGTACTTGTTTCTGCAAAAAAAAAATCCTTAGTCTAATTATTACACTGTGAACACTCGAAATTTATGGAGTATTCCCGGAAAACTCTTTATTATTACCATTTTTACTACAAAACCATAAACTTGTATGGCGTTATTTTATCTCATAAGAAAGAGTCCAAACTCTGCTCGCAGACTGGAAAACCACACACACTACCAAATGATATGTCTCTGTAGAATATCTTGTTGGATTTTGATTTGTTATAGGACAGTCCTTGAATTATATCAAGATAAAAATTAAATAATACATTGTTATGCATTATGGAAAATCATTCTTTAAAAAATTAAAGGCTATTTATCAACTGCAGTATTAAACAAACTGTATTTCAAAACCGCCGTAAAAACTTGCATTTTGTGTGAGACTAGTCATTTGATACATGTACTTGCTTATGCAAAATTGTAGATGACAATAATTGACATGTAAAAAGCACAAGAATAAATAAAACCTTTGTAAAAGGAAAATACACATCACTTGATGGTTCCCATGTTGTCATGCAGTTAGACGAGTTTAGATTCTGTTAAAGTTCTCTAAGATAGCGTAAATGATTGCAATTCATAAAGGATGGTGGGGTAGGGGTGGGTCTTCTATTTGAATTAGATACCTTGATATTTCGCTTTGGGACAGGAAGTATCGTCTGTGTTCTTTTCATAGAAAAATTTCTATTTCATCTGATCTCCATGTTTTTCTCTACATTTCCTTATGTAACTTTCAAAGAAAAACTTTTGCGTATAAAATATTTGCTTATTTAAAATAAAGCGTATACAAATTGCATGTATAAACATATACAAAGAAAAATTACAAATTTATATGATGAATTTTTTTTTAAGTATCTTCTGTCCTGAAAGGCATGATCTATTTTTTCACATATCAGTACATTGTTTTCTTCAGGTTCAATGATTTATGATTTTATCAAAATAATAATGCGAATGAATAAATTAACGAATGCCACTTATATATACAAAAGAAATATCAGTGAACAGTGTACAACAGGATCCGGTGAATACATACATACACCAATCAAAGCAAATTAAGCAGTTGAGCAGCATCTTTGCAATGAAGATATTTATAAACGTTTTGAATGAAAGTATTGTAAGATAAGGACCATGTAAATATTGTTTATCTCTGAAAATGACAACCCTCATTAATTCTTAAATGCGATTCTCATTAATTCTTAAATGCGATTAGATGATCATCTTTTGAAAAGAAGATGAGTAAGAAAGTAAAGTAAAAGAAAGTTATTTTGAATGAAAAGATACTCAAATCATGATTTCTTTGACTGGCCAAAAAAAGGTCACACAAAGGCAGAAATTTGGTGCACAAAGGTACAAAGAAGAGGACCAAGGTACCAAGTGTTCCCAGAAAATTGTACAAAAACTGCAACTTTAGACAAGAGAGGATGCCGCTAATAGGGCAATGTACTCCTCTAGTTTCGTTTGGATTTTCTCCAGTTTAGAGTAAAACCTTGACGGAACTAGTAATTTACAAGAATTAAAAAAGATGATAAGTTTTACACGCCGATATCAACGCTGAAATGGCGCATGGTAGAGATACACAGTGTTGTAGTGTATACTTGGGGGAACGAGTCAAAAAGTTAAATCTTCAAATTCAAATGAAATTGTTCATCGTACAGTGACATGATCACTGAAAACGGTAATTAAAAAACAGAATGACATGAATTGGTAAAAACGTTGGTGAAACACGGCGAATTTGAAGTATATGTTACAATTTTCGCTCCATGGCAGTGGTAAGTCGAATCAGGGAAAGATGGTATTTTACTGAACATGGATCAAGAAAGTATATAAGAAAGTTCCGCTATCATGACACCATCCCCCGTGATTTATCATCCTGTTTATCTGGCCCGAGTACCACCGTCTTATTGGAATAATCAGTAGATGCTACGGGTTAATCAATCCGACATGGTTGACAGCCAGCGAAATCTAACTCGGGATTTGCGAGAATATTTACTACTGCTCCACGTACATTCTCAAACGTAAATACAGCTTCTGAAAAACTAATAGAGTTAACTTTTCCAATGTATTATTTCTTGGAAAAAAGTGCTTCTTTTTCAGTATCACGTGACTTAATTGCCAATTGGCGCGGAATGTCATCACTTAAACGTGAGTTAATGCGCTCGTACAGTGTTGTGTTACCTCTTTAATGTAAATCATTTGCTTAAGTTTATTCTAGAGGCCTGAATGAAGCTGCGACCGCCCAAGTACCTTCTTCTTATTTCTCTAGACATTCGATACCTTCAGACAGAGTGTCGCCAGCCATGTCTTTTTGTAAAAACGCTTCTACGGAAGAAAACAAACTCAGGGGGGAGTTTCTATGTTTATGGAAACATCACTCACTTGCAGTATAATATAGGAAATTACTGAACGAAGGAGATAGACATAAAACGATAACAAGTCCAGCATTCACAATGAAGACATAGGTTTGTGAGTGCCATTTTGTATACCTTATCAAAGACGTATTCCTTGTTCCGCCTGAAATCTCGTTCATTCTCGTGTCATTTCGTGACAATGCTCGATATCCTTTGACCCACTGCAAATGAATCTTGGGCGAGAATATTTTAAAAGCATCAACATAAATAACAATTTCTTTTAGCTATTTAAAGATATGTACCGATCTGTGCAGCAAAGGGCACATTTTTCTCTGCAATCGTTTCATTGTGCTGCAGACATGGGCGACCAAAGCGATCACAAGAAGTCGATTGTCTTTTTATTAGCCAGTCATGATTTGCTGCTCGAAAATTGCTGTGATCACAAACGTGATATTAAATATAAAGACTTAATTTTTAAAGATGTTTTTAACATAATATATTAATTCTTTTTGCCGTTCATATCTTTCAAGTTAAAACTTGCGCTGAACAATGCTGCGCTTAACAATGTAAGTTTAAGAGAAAACGAAAAAACTTCTTAAATTTCCTAAAATATATATCTTTTTATTTTTGAAGACTCTAAGAAATATAGATTTGCTTAGAACACTAGAAATGTGGCTTGGGAGAAAATTTGGCATGTAAAAAACACATGGCTTTTTATGATTCGGGGGGCGAAAAAGGACAAGGTGGTAGTGCGCATTAATTCGTTTTATTGGTAATAAAATCTACCTCCAGCGCTGTACAACTTTTTCTTTCTTCCGAACATCAAATTAGTGCACAGAAAAATAGAACGAGACTGCTAGGGATCCTTTAACCTTTCCTTCAGTGATAAAACTACGTGAATTTATTTGGAGAATATGAATATGCTTTTGGTTATTTTAGCTAAATTTCAAGATCAGCGATTTGAAAAGTGACAAAAAAGATCCATTAAGTAATTCAGAATATCCTTATACGTCTTATTATCTTTTTCCTAGCTGCAGACGCAAGCTGATCTAAATAGACCTGCAGAGATCGATTTTCCACCCCATCATTTTACAATTGTTGATGAATATGTAAATGCAATACATTTTCTTATTGAAATAATTGAATAAATTAGATTTTTGTTTGTTTTGAAACATGCTTCATACAAAATCATAGTTTAATCTTATTTACAAAAAAAATTTTCTATCTGGTCAATTAAGAAAAGAAGATTATGAACAGCAGTTGACGTCATTCTTTTGTATTTGCTGTATGAAAATGACCAGGGTGGTTGTACAAGATAGGTACAATACTGACATTTTAATGTCCTCTTGAGATTAACTAGAGCAAATCCAAACAACACTTACTGATAAGTAAAGCGTGGCAGAACTCAAGGATTGGGATTTTAGATGTTAATTTTAAAATTCAGTTTTTGTTTTCCCTTCCTTTAAATTAAAATTATATGTAATTTATTGGATTCCATATTAACATACTTTCTTGTATGCATGGGAATATATTAATCAAATCTTTCTCACAATAAAGGGTCGGACAATTTAATGCTAAATCATGGATGTAATCGGGTGTCACATAATGTTTTATCCATATTTCAATCATTGTTATCTGCGAGACAACGCTCTTTAACGTGTCTTACATAACTCAGGCTGCCACCAGTAACGATGACATGGGGCGCTCGCAGGCACGCGACGGCGACTTCCTTAGGTGATTTCTTATCGCATCTGTGATTGGACAGTGAGTTATGGTCTCATGGGCAGTTCCGGTCATTTTTTTCCTTTTAATTACCTGCTTTACGACCAATTTAATTTGTTGTCCGTTACGAATTTTTATATCCTTAATATGAAGTGTCCAGAAGGAAAGATAAAACAAGACGTATATGAAACTGGAAAACACCCGTACGTATTAATTATCTGATATACATGTAATAATAAAAATAATTTAATTACCAAAATTCTTATTTACTTGATTGTAAAATAAAGGGGAACAAAAAATTATTGTTAAAATTTCATCGATAACATTGGAACGATTACTTACATTTGTGTTCTGAAGGACTAACTTATTTAAATTTGATAAGTTTCCTGAAAATTTTAGCAGAATGAGTAAGATATAAAAGCATATGCAACATTTTTGCTGTTGGCTCTATAGTGTCTAACTCACCATTGTTATACTCACTATACTTATCAAGCAGTTGAGTTGTAACTAGATTTTTTCTAAGGGCGGTTTTTTTATTCCTCATTGAACCATATTATCAGTGGAGCTGGGATTATCCCTCTGCTATGTTTATTGTAGCTTGCCATCCTCAGAGAAATGAAGCACGACTTCAGTGATAATCCATGTTAATTTGTGATAAAACTCTCTCTCTCTCTCTCTTGTATTTCTTGGTATTCTTTGGAACTATTCCTTATAAATAAGTTGATGAATAATTTTTAAAACAGAATTATTCATTTTATTTTTTATTTTTTTTTCTTACTGTTTTAATGACTTAAGGTAGGATTCTTCTCTGGTTTCTGACTAGATGAAACATTCAAAGTATATTTGCTTATATGTCTTATATATTTAGGTGTAAGGGATTTAAAAGACCTTATTTTTCTTTCCTCGCCACAATTGTACAACTTTAAATAGAAATGGTAAACTGTGTTTGAAAACTAGCAGGGACTATATTTTTGGCGGAATAGTGGCGTATGAAAATATCCTCTTTTCTGCCTCTCAAAATTATAATAGAACAATGAATTTAGTTATAATTTTAACACAATCAAAGACTTGAAGAAATTTTCAAATGTAAGTTTAATTAATAATAAGGGACTAAAGTTTCAAAATATATCAAATAAATATGATTTTCCAAACAAACTACAACTATGTTAGCTTTTAAACGCTTCCAATCAAAGTACAGATATGAGCCAAAAATCCATAAAAAGTTTTTTTTCTCTCTTAATAAACGATCAAAACCTTTTGTTTTTGTATCCTTCTGTACAGTTATAAGACTAACTAATATGTCCTAAAAAATTAAGAAAAACAGAGAAAATTCGGATTAGCCAATATCCAGTTAAATTCTTCATGTAAATTTGGTAACGTCATGCTATAGACCCGATAGTAATATCTTTTTATGCAAAAAGAACAATCTCTAAACGTTTGAAGAAGAAGTATGCATCACATGATTGGCAACAGTATTTTTTTTATTCATAATGTCAAGGAAAAAGATAATGACCTTGACCTGACCTGGCCTCTAATATAGAACGATCAAATTTAATCTCAATGATACTATTATTTACTGATATTGTCTTCTTGATTCTGTGAAAATTTCATTAATTTTTAAATACAAGAAATATGAGACCCTAAAAAATAATATTTCACCCACAAAGACACCGAAAGCGGGGGACCACAATTCTTTGAATTTGCTTGTTTTATTCATAATGTCAAGGAAAAAGATAATGATCTTGAAGAATTCTGTGAAAATTTCATTAATTTTTAAATACAAGAAATATGAGAAGAATTCTACCTTAATGAATATGACGACATAGGAAAAATACTTTAACATAAGAGTTCCCGATAATATTTAAGATAAAGTCACTTAATTTACATATTACTAAATAAATGTATAATTATGTAATCTTTTTACACGAATACATTTAGATCTACATATGAAGAAATATCAAACAAGCTGTTATAACTATTATTAGCATTAAAATATTTGCAGAGAGGCTTGAGCAAGGTTTTTTATGGTTCGTCAAAAAAGTATTCAGAGTATTTGTATTCTATGTATTAATTTTACAATATTGTCTTGTCTTATTGTATATCTATGCAACACTGGAACATCAGTAAATGTATGTACATTAATTTTATAAGGTAAAATTCAAACCTGTATTGGTGTATGCGAGTTCTTCAATTTATTCTTTCTCTGAAAAAATACATCTATCGCCACAAAGGTATAACAATAGTTTTTAAACATTAAAAGAAGTTTGAATGAATAGTTATTTCTTCAAAATAATATAACAATGTGAATAAGGTGAAATTAAATAAACTGATGACAGTTAACTAGATGTATTACTTTTGTTGTTTTTTCGGATATAAGCGAAAACTGTCTTAAAGTTTTCCAATTTCTTGTCCAATGAAATTGGAGCTATACATCACGTGGTATGGGTATCTGAGGAGTGTTAAATTACATGAAAGAATTAGAAGAAGATGCAGTTCTCTCCTGTCGTAGTTAGTTTAGTTTGAATATTATTTTATTGACAAAATCGACGAAGTTAAAATTCCTTAGTAATAAAAACAATAGAATTGCATAGAAAACGAGCCATGTGGTGGTTCCCCTTTTCTGCAAATTCAACAAGTGCATGAGAAGACAAGTACGTAGATGGAACCTAATATATAGTACAGAATGAAATATTTCATAAAATTCTTACATTTGTATACTAGTATATAAATGTATATACATATATAGTGAACAGAAGTCCGATTTTTAAACCGAACATAGATCAGACCTATAACTAATGTCTCGTTGTAAAAACAAAAATATCAAGTGAATTGTTTTTAACATCTTTTCTCTTTTTAAAATCGGAAAGTTTTGATCTACGAGAAAATGTTTTGGTTTGCCCTTTTTGTAAGATCTAGTCATAGGATGAGGTATTGTAAAAGAAAAGTTCTATTTCTCACTTTTTATAAAATTGTTATAGCGGAAAAATGTTCGAAAGTTTCAATACCACCACATGAACATAGTTGAGAAATACAAAGATATAATTAGTTTTAAATTCTCTGAATTCTAAAACTTTAATGTAACATACCCAGAATATCATCTTTTGTCGATGGATTTTTCCGTTATTTCCCGATCATGACAGGGAGCACACGACGGGTTTAGCAGTCGGCAGGGGATGCTCACACCTTCATAGTACCTGATTCCACCTCTAATTTTTTTGGAGGTCCGTGTTTACTCTGCTCCAATTTGTAATATTTAATGGACTTTTGAGCTTGAATACTGTTCGTTATCTTCATATATTTTATATTGTAAATGCAAGATCTAAAAAAAATATGAAATAATCTTACATACATAAATTGTTCGTCAAATAAATAGCATTCATACCCCACAGTGCACAAATAAATGTATAATGATTTCTTCATCCTACATTTTTAATGTGAATCTAACGGGCTTTGCTTATTTTTCTTTTTCAAAGTATGTTTTAAAAAATATAAAATATTTATTTAACAAAAACATCTCTAACAGAAATTTACTTTAGTGAACTAAAACATTACTTTAGTTAGCTATAGTTAGTTATAAGTTAACTATATAGTTTACAAAAGCTATTTAAAATATACATGTACTTGATTTACTACGAAACTTTAGAGCCTAGAGAGTTAGCTTAATATTTCTTTTGTAACACACGTATAATGTAAATTTTAGAAAGAGTATGTGACTATTCGGGTTACCTATTGATAAAAATAATTGAAGATAAGACGGGAAAATGATATATGACAATAAAAAATTATGCTTTGATTTACTATGTACAGCTTTTTTAAAAATTGATACTATTATTAACTATAGTAATCTTAATTTTTTCTGCTTGTAAGGGATTGAATCTACTTTAAAAATTGTAGCTCTTTGTTTTGGAAAATTCAGACTGTTCTCTGCTTTATCTGTCCAAATTTCCCCTGTGGAGTGCTACAGTTCTGCAGCTATACATTTCCCAAAGATATTTTGAAGCCTAGTTAATTTTTAAACACTAGGATTCAAGTTTTAAGACATCATTTTAAAAAAATACCGTAGAAATAAAGATGTGCGAACAAAGTATGCTAAAACATCCAAACCAATGGGTTTCTCATTTTATTATATAAATGGTGTGAGTATGCTATCGGTATTTTACAGAGGATTAATTTCATTCTTTATAAATCTTGTGCAATTATGAGGAGATTTTACGTATAGCATACTTTATCATTAGACGAAATATCTATGATAATGTCATATTATTTGAGATTTCATTTTTCATTCCTAAAAAATTCTAAAATTTGTTATTACAAATCAATTTCAACAATCTGGGCCTATAGAAAAATATGCAATCGACTTAACGATTTGTCGAATTCGTTCTTACGAATTTTATTCGTTACAACAAATTTTAAGTGTTCGTATTAAACAAATTTAATTCGTTATAAGAAGTTTTAAAATTCGTTAGAGCGAGTTTGATTCGTTATAACAATTTTTTTGGTAATTGTCATAACCAATTCAACAAATTTGTTATAACAGATTAAATTCTTTTTTCGAATTCAAAGAAATTGTAATAACGAATTTTGAATTCGTTAAAGCAAATTCGACGATTAAATTCGTTTTATCGAATTCAAATATATTTTTGATAATTCCTAAATGAATGGTATTTGAATTATTTTCCAAAGAATATCGAGATGAATTGTGAGAAAGAAAAATACTCATTAGCATTTGGCAGCCCGTGTTAAGTGATGCGTGCAAAGTAAACAAAACGAACACTCCTGTTAAGTTTTAACAGTAACAATAGCGGAGTCTGTATTCACGTCTTTGACATACATGTCCCTTCATGTATACTACACTGGATTTCCCGGCTAATTGAAATTATTCTGTAAGCATTACATTTATATTCATTAGAATACTGAATTTGAATTTTGATTTGAGTCTCTTAGATTTTCTCTCTTTATTTTATTTTGACATAGTAATAAAAACTTCATAAAAATGCCGGTGTTTGAAACATTAATTAAAAATTAGTCTTCAGATACAGTCACAATCAAGCATCCCGTCGTTTCGATATCTTTAACCATTATTTATATTTCTAAGGCCATGTAAATCTGAGTTGGTCATTGGGTTACAGGAAAATAAATCCAATGAATACATTTCACAGACTATAGCTACTGTAGATTTCCTTTCCAGTACGTCTCATTCAGAGATAAAGGAAACAATTATTGCACAATATCATGTTGTTTTGTGACAATAGTAACCTGTGTTTTTGCAGCTGAAACAGGCAAGTTGCTCTGTTTAATGTCAAACGATACCATTGCCACAACCCTTTTTTCGCACGTTTAGTAGACAGCGAAATCATACAAACACCACATGCAAAATCTTCGTATCAATATAATATACAAGTGACAGATATTCATATTTATATATTAAACACCCAATTTCACTTAGCGATGTTTACAATATATCAATTTGTGAATATTGGATCTTGACCTGATATTTAAATAAGAAATGATTGCAATTCATTGACAGGAGGACAGTTAAAAATACCCAGGAGGAGGGTGTCATCACTTTATTTTCTCATTTCATTCTCAAGTATTTTTCAGTAGTAATTTTGACGCATATGCACGTTTTGTCCTTTTGACAGAGTGCAGTACAACATGATAAATGTATGTCATTTTCACCTTAGTTTTAATTTATATATATTGGAGCACTTTCATCACTACGATACAGATTTTACCTTTAGAAACAATGTCATTTCATCGACCTGAATCCCCTGGAGAACTCTTTCGTGCGGAGGAAGAAATGCTGATGAATACTTGAAATCTCTGCGGAGGTCCTCTCATCGCCGGGGCTGGCCAGTAGGGTACGTATTATGGCGAGATTGACTGGTGTCTGCAGTTCGTCAGCCAATTAACTCTGCAAACTATCTGACGCTTATGGGGGATTTTACTTCACCCCTCCACTACTCGTAATAAAAAATTGGGTTGTGGATTAACGAAAATTGTATTAAGAAAACAATGAAGCTCATTTCTCAAAACACTTTTATTACTAGTATTTTAAATCGAAAATCAGATTTGATGTTTTCTTTGAAGACTTTAAAAAAATGTTCTCTTAAGTTAATTTGTTTGAAATAAGTAAATATAGAAAATTTATAGATACAATTTATACTGACATGCGTGTTAAGCTTCATATAGTATTGAGGTAGGTGGATGCCCGGAGTCAAATTTTCACTTCTATGTCGTGGCACTGTAGCAGCTACCACTTTATTCTCCACATTTTCTCAAAATTTTAACCGATTCTTTCAAACACAATTTTTTTTTTTTTTTTTTTTTTTGTAAAATGTGCTTTTAATTAAGCATATACATATATATGCGAAAAAAGTTTTCTTTTTCTAAAGATTAAAATTGAATTATAAAAGCCATGGTATTACTTACGCATGAATATCATTTTAATTTTTTTTTCTAATGCTTTAATATATAGATGGCCTAGTTTACATAAATTTAGGCACAGACTTTTGATTACATTTCAAAAGAGCAAATAATGTTACAAACGCCAAATATACATGCCGCCCGCAATACCACCCGAAGTCTTTGATTGGTCCTTGTTATCACAAACTCGTATGTGCTTTAATTTCATCTGATCAAAAAATTGTATATTTTAGATCGTTTTATAAATTTATCCTTATTTTCTTATTTTCGATTCATGTATAAAAATCATTTACTTACCCTCTTTACTGCAAATTATGCTGCAAAGATAGAAATATTTTCTTTTTCCATTTAAACAAAATTAAATGAGAACCAATTGTAACTATAAGCTTTATTTAAATAAAAAAAAACTTTTCACATTCAAAGTTGCGGATGATATCTCCCCAAAAAATTATAAGTTCATATATGATGAATATATAATGGAGAATTATCAGAGTAATGAAAAGAGTAATTTTGGTAAGATATAACTAAAAACTTCTATAAGAATTAATCAAACTAAAACTGTCATATAATGCAGATTTTAAAAAAAAAATGCATGAACTAAATCTTACAAATGTTTGATTTTTTGTGATTGAATTTTTCGAAATATAGAGTGCAGTATCCCACCGAATTCAACCAGCCATTCGATGACAAAAAAAGAATTTCATCATTATTTCAATTTTTACGGAACATCTTTTAAGAATTGCATTAAATTCTTTGACTGTGGTTCCTAAACCTTCCTACCATAAAACGACCTTAAGTTTTGTAGTTAAAAAAAAAACTGGAAACCGAAAAGAAGAAAGACAATCTTAGTTTGAAATTGAAAATGAAAAGAAGAAAAAAAATGAGTTTTTGTTATTAGTGAAAGAAGTATTGGGTTTTTATATTGGTTTCCGGTGTGGCGTCAGGAAACCCCGGCCTGTGCGGCAGTCGCCTCATTAACCGACGTCAAGGTCACCGTCACGCATCAAAGGTCGTCACAATTAACTCCTGGATCTGCTTTCAATCAAAATATAAATAATGTTGCATGGAACATAAACATGTCTGATTATCTTGTTAGGAGAAACGTGATATAGACTCATTAACCAATTCCCGATAATCCAACCCTACATCGTTTTAGGAATTACGGTCCTGGAACTTTACAATGATAGTAGACTCCTCAACCCAGAATCCTCGCTAAATTCTAGCTAGAGTACCCCACTGATATTCTGTTAGTTCGTGTAAATGCTCAGGACTACGAAATCGGTATTGATTTTAAGTTTAAATATAAGTGGCAGTTACAGAAAAGGGTGAATTTTCAGGAATTAAAGTTTCAAGTTAAATAAAAATCTTCAGACTTAGCCTCCGAAGAAAAATAAGAATCATGAAAATTCCTAAATGTACCAGATAAAGGCAACTGAATAAATATTTAAAATCATTGAAATTTGATATAATTATGTTCGTAGAATACTAAGTATTTCCTTCTGTTGTTTTAATAGAAGAAAGATGATACATGAATACAACATAGTTAAACACATACACACAAATCCAACATACTACATGTAGTAAGTACCAGGGTATGAAACAAATTAGCATTTAGCTTAGTCAGTTCGAGAAATAAATATGTTTGCCTTTGATATATTTCAAAACCTTCACTTGTTCTTTATTTTTTATTTTACATGGAGAACATTTCTTTATGTGATATTTACTTCAATTTAAATATTTTGCAGCTAATTTACAACAAAATGATTGTTGTATTTTTTTTTATTGTGAAAAATAAAAGAACAATCAAAACTTTTTATACAAGACACTTTCACTTTCGATCTATTTTAATTTAAAAATAAATACATATAATGATAATGAAATAAATCAAATTTCTCACATGTTACTTTCACTAGAATTTATTATTGTTAAATAATCTGGATATTCTTTCCGATTTTTTTTTCTGTAGCGAGCAAACTTTATTGTTATGAAGAAAATTCAGTTACGGAAGAGAATAATGTATAAAGAGTTACTGTGTGCCAGAGGGCCGCATTGACGTCAAACTTTTTAAAAATAGATGATATTTAACTTCCTGTAATTAAAAGCCTGAAATGCTTTTTGTTGATTGAAAAACTTTTGTTTTTTAATTGCCAACTTTTAGAATATTGTTATTTATATACCTATAATTTCATTTGATTTACAAAATTTTGAGTTTCGTCATTTCTCAGACTTTTGTAAATCATTTTTTGAACGTAATCATAAAAAAGTAGTTTCTCTCGAAAATAAAAATTTTCTCACAGTGTTTCTGAAACAAAAATCAGTATTTTGTATCTATACAGTTATAGTAGCATAGAAATCAAACAGTTTATAAAATCTGTCATCCCTAATGTCTTGTGTTCAAAAGAAACTTCGAAATGAAGTGTAAACGAACAGCGTGTAAATCCAACCTTACAAAGGCGGGTGATGAAGCCCTAATGGCCGGAAAATACCGTCCAGATAAACACAGCCAGGGTCTAGAACAGTTTCAAAGGCCTCCCCCTTCCCTTCTAATCCAATAATTTGTACAGCAGGATAATTAAGGCGCATGGACGGATTGTAACCTTTCATCACTATATTAACTAAATTTGAAATAAACCGGATAAATCGAATTTTCATGGCTCAGCAATAAATCCTTGTCTTTGCAAACGGCCCGGCTTATCGCTGGAGATTAGATACAGATAGTGAATGGGTCAAATCAAGATTTTTTTCTTATACGTTTTCTTGCACACGTGAATTTTTTATTATCTTGTTTTCATCGGTATTATATCTAGGAATGGGTCAAATAAAAGATTTTTTTTAATTGAGTCTCATTTATTTAAATGCTTGTGAAATAAAAACTCTATTCTCTGAGAAAATTTTCAGCATTAAATGTTTATTTAGATGTACCTAAGTATCTTCGAAAAGGAAGACAGAAAAAGTGTAATAAGATACTTTTAAATCAATTTCATTCAATGGCGAAATGATGTTAACTTTCGTCATCTTCTACTTGATCCTCCTCTAGAATTTGTATCAGTAAGTGTTTCCGTCAGCTTCGTTTTCAAACATTTCGCTCGTCGTCTTTTTGAAGTTCTTGGAAATGAGGCGCTATCGATGGTAGCACTGACAGATTTGTTCCATCTTCTCACCGATGTCATTATCGCTCTGGACAGGGGCGATAACTCCGAGATTACCTAGGCAAGCTGGGCCTTTGTCATGATAGAGTTAGGGACCCTGCTAAGATACAAATCGCTCGTTATCTGACTTCAAAAGAAATCATTTGTTTAACAAGATAATCGAAGAGAAGGTGACGACTTTTTAAAAGTCTGATTTACAGTTTTCTTTTGCCTTATTTGATTTGGTAAAAAAGGTTCAGACTGTTCAATTTTATTCCTTGGGATAAAATATACCCCGGTGTACTAACATATATCTCTCGATCCCGTTTTATACATTTACTTTTAACTTTATACTTTAAAGATGACACACACGAGTAGCGTGTGCATCAAGGCTTTAGGAAAAATATAAGTTTATCCTATATCTATCAAATTTCACTAAAAAAATTGAATTTCAAGTTGCTTCGCATTAAAAATGAACAATGTAAGACTTCTTTAGTTTTTATTGTAAATTGAAGTCTACGTGAAAGTTAATCTGTGTGTCACAGGAATGTTAAAAATAATCGTACAAGTTGCTTCTCTTATCATAATGGGATGCACTTTTTGCAACATTTCTAACATTTCCATGCGCGAAGATAAAACACGTGCAGTAGATCTTTATCAGAATTATCTTTAAATGTGGATCAAACAGGACAAATCGGTTTTTGAAATTTGCATCTATTAATTCATATATGTATCTATATGTACTGAGTATGTACAATGTATATAGATGGCTAAATTACTTTCAGATAGTTTCATTTTATGCACGTAAATGTTTCTATCTGCAACCTATGAAAATTAATATTGATAATTTTGATTTAAAAAGTAATTATATTTGTTTCTCTCACAACTCACACTTTTTTTATATAATTTTGCGAAAGAGTATATTTTAACTAAACACATCAGGTAGAATGTTGCTATAAATGAAACCAATACAATAAATTTGGAGTTCTCAAAAACTTTGAGCAGGAAATGTTTGGAAAGTGGTGATAAAGCAAATCAAAATTGTCTGAAGTCATCAAATAAAAAACAAGAAGTTAGATGGATATTCAAAATGTCAAACTAATTGAAATCTCCCATTACATTACGAGTTATCAAACGTAAAAATAATGTTGTAAAAAATGTGCACACATATGCGATAAAATTCACAGAAATAATGCATGTAAAAAAGAATAAAATTTATTTTATTGTTCTTCACAAAAAAGTATCATAAAAATCTTCTTCGAGCACCACCCTAAAGGTCACATGACCAGGTGTCATGCAGGAAACTGATTTATTTCCCCCATGACGTTAAAGTTCACAACGACGCGTAACTTGATGTCGTGTGGCTCACTATCGAAGGAATGACACAAGAATTTTCAGCTCCGCATTTGAATGCAGATGCTCCGATCTGATTAGCCTGCATACGTCATTCTTAATACAAATATCTATAAAAATCCAAGTTTTCAACATTTTATGAATAATTTTTTTCTCAAGGCGTGGAAAATTAACTAAAATTATCTGAATGTAGATGTGTATCTAAAGCAGCGCGTACAGTTTTATCTTCTTGTAAAGTTTGTAATGATTAATGTCAGAAATAAAAAAAAACACCAATGCGCGACTTTAACGTTGGCGGACAAAATGACATAAATATACACTGACATTTCAAATCAAATTTATATACATGTACATAAATATATATCCAAAATGAAAAACAAACTTTGGGTTGTACGATGGAAATTGAATGCAATTGAATTTGTTCACGATTTTACAAAAAACTTATATAAGTTATATATAGACTTTTAAAAAGTTGTACATTATACTAAAAAAAAAAACAAAAGAAGATTTTTGAAGAATTTATGCAATTTTTTTTTATATAATTAATAAAGCCCCACCCTAACACAGAACCCCTGACCATGGAGCCATGACATTCAAATTCGAATGAAGATTTTCAAAGAAATAATACATTTTCACTACATAATCTATAAAGCCCTGCCCTAGCACTAGAACCCCTGATCCTGGGGTCACGAATTTCACAATTTTGTAGATTGATTTATTGATTGTATGTCGTTTAACGTCCCTCTCGTGAATTTTGCACTCATATGGAGAAGCCACCACTTGCCGGTAGACAGCTATAATTGGCACTCAGGGCCATTGAGCAGTGAGGGATCCTTTTCATGCCAGCACCTACTGCCGGACTTCGGCTTATCATCCGAAGGACCGGTCTTCACGTCCCACAGTGCCATTCGAACCTGCGACGTAAGGATTAACTCCTTACTTCGCAACTCCAGAGCAGACGCTCTAACCACTGCGCGACGCGAGCGACCAATTTTGGTAGAGGATTCAATGCTGATTACAATCACGCAAACAGTTTGGCTGCTTGATGTCCAGGATTAAAGAATAATATTTTTAAAGATTGTATTAATTTTAGTGGTTTTTGCCCCACCCCTCAGGCCATCGGGGGGGGGGGGGGGGGCGCAGGCACCATGAAATTAACAATTTTGTTCCCTTTCATGCACCCTTACATGCTTTATCCCAAACTTGGTTGAAATTTTAAAAGAGAGATGTTGGACAGCACAGGTCGTCAAAAAGATCAATCTCATCTAAATTCACTCCATATTTAAAAAAAAAAAAAAAAAAAAAAAAAAAAAAAAGAGGCCCAGGGGCCACATCGCTCACCTGAGCATTGTGGCTAGGGAAAAAAGCAAAAGTCAATTCAGTTTTGAAAACCTTAAATGCATGTGGTCCCAACCTACCCCCTAAAAGGCAGAAGGGGGATGATTTGAACTAACTTGAATCTACAAAGAATGCTTATATATATATTTTTTTTACTTACTGTGGGTCTTTTCCCTATAAGTTTGAACTTTCATTTTTGCCCCACCCTATTCCAGGGAGTCATGATTTGAACAAATTTGAATCTACACTACCTGGAAATACTTCTCAATATGTCCAATCATGGCCCTACCCCCGGGGTCATGATTTGAAGAAAAGACTCGAATCTTCACTACCTGAGGATGTTTCCATATAAATATGGCCAACCATGGCTTTGCTGTTTTTGAGAAGAAGATTTTTAAAGATCTTTCCTATATATATATTCCTACGAATAAAACGTTGGTTGTCCATTGTGGCCCCGCCCTACCCTTGGTCTTGATTTGAACAAAATTGAATCTACACTACCTGGAAATGCTTCCATATAAATATGGCCAACCATGGCTTTGCTGTTCTTGAGAAAAAGATTTTTTAAGATTTTTCTTATATATTCCTATGTAAAATTTTGGCTGTCCATTGTGGCCCCGCCCTATCCCCGGAGACCATGAATTGAACAAACTTGAATCTACACTACCTGAGGATGCTTCCATATAAATATGGCAAACCACGGCTTTGTTGTTCTTGAGAAAAAGATTTTAACAGACTTTTCTTATATATTCTTATGTATAACTTTGGTTGTCAATTGTGGCCCCGCCCTACTCCCGGGGGTCATGATTTGAAAAAAAACTTGAATCTGCACTTCCTTAGTGATTCTTCCATATAAATATGGCCAACCATGGCTTTGTTGTTCTTGAGAAGAAGATTTTTAAAGATTTTTCCTATATCTTCCTATGTAAAACTTTGGTTGTCCATTGTGGCCCCGTCCTACCCCCGGGGGTCATGATTTACACAAAGAAAACGGTACGGTTTGGGCTTTATTGTGCCCTAAAAATTTCATGTTCTTGAAAGTTATGAAATTGGCTTTTACAATAGTTGAGTAGATGGATATGATAAATTATTAAAAGAATATGGCATGAAGAGGGACCATTCTGGAAATATGACGTAAGTAATTTGGTACATTTCTTAGTTTAATGCAGAAAAGCCATAGAATGACTCATTCCTGTGCTTATTTTCCTTTAGAAAATAGTGTCTGCCTTCGACGGGCGACGGTGGTAGAGTATATATGTTTTCTGAGAGGAAATTCCACTGAAAATTGATGTCTTCTGCAACTTTTTAAGAAAATACGGGAAAATATACAAGTTAATGACGTCACAATAACATTTAGGTCATATGAGAAAAACGATTTACGTATTCTTACTGCATGGAACTTCCATGATTCAGAAAGAATGAATTTTAATTTCTTATACCGGGTATCACTTTCATATTTTTCAAAAATACAGGGCTTAATGTGTATTGAAAGTGTAACTTAATCTTTGATTCTACACTACATGAGGATGCTTCTATATGAATATGAATGTATGAATATGATCGATCATGGCTTTGTTGTTCTTGTGAAGAAGATTTTTTCCTATGTATTCCTATTTAAAACTTTGGTTGTTCATTGTGGCCCCAATCCTACCCCGGGGTCATGTTTTGAACAAAGTGAATCTACACTACTTAAGGATGCTTCCACATTAGTTTCATCTTTCCATACCCAGGGGTTCTTGAGAAGATTTTTAAAACATGGCACCCAATTCTCACTATTTCTTAATTATCTCCCCTTGAATAAGGGTGTGGCCCTTTATTTGAACAAACTTAAATCCCCTTTACGCAAGGATGTTTTGTGGCAAGTTTGGTTGAAATTGGCTCAGTGGTTCTTGAAAAGAAGTCGAAAATGAATAAAAGACTACAGACAGACGGACTACAGACAAGCACACTTGAGCTTTCAGCTCAAGTCAGCTAATAATTTGGATATGAACAAGAACTGGCGCGGCATCATGCTCCTCTATGTTCCAAGCAAAATTCTGACAAGAATAAAATTGGAACCAGAAGTCTCTGTCGAGACTGAAGCTCTACTGGTTTGTACTTATAAAAATGAAGACAAAAATAGCAGTTGGGACTTAAAACTTTACAACAGCAATAAATAGAATAAAGAGGCTTGATTGAGCTCTTTTTGTGGCAAGATACTGCAATAAGACTACAGCTGTAGGAGTAGCTATTAATAAACTTTTAGAGTATTTTCAATTTTAGTAACTATGGCAACATCATTCCTCGAAATCAAAAATCGATATACAGAATTGTGTATCTTAGTGAAGTCTACTCGTGTGCCAAGTTATATTGAAATCAGACCAAAACTGTAGGAGGTGTAGCATTTTGAAAACATTTCAGAGAAATTTCTATTTTTAGAAACAAAGGCAACACCGTTCATCGAAATAAAAAAATCGATACACAGAATTACATATGTATGTATCTTAGTGTAGTCTATTTGTGTGCCAAGTTATAATGAAATCAGACCAAAACTGTAGGAGGAGTAGCATATTGTAGTATTTCACAAATTTCTATTTTTAGTAACCATGGCAACATCGTTCATTGAAATCTAAAACGGATAAAGAGAATTATGTATCTTAGTGTACTCTACTTATGTGCTAAGTTATATTGAAATCAGACCAAAACTGTACAAGGAGTAGCATTTTAATAGTATTTCACAGAAATTTCTATTTTTAGCAACAACGGCAACACCGTTCATCGAAATCAAAAATCGATAAACAGAATTATGTATCTTAGTGTAGTCAACTTGTGTGCTAAGTTATATTGAAATCAGACCAAAACTGTAGGAGGAGTAGCATTTTGAAAGTATTTCACAGAAATTTCTATTTTTAGTAACCACGGCAACACCGTTCATTGAAATGTAGGAGGAGTAGTATTTTGAAAGAATTTTACAGAAATTTCTATTTTTAGTAACCACGGCAACACCGTTCATCGAAATCAAAAACCGATAAACAGAATTATGTATCTTAGTGTAGTCTACTTGTGTGCCAAGTTATATTGAAATCAGACCAAAACTGTAGGAGAAGTAGCATTTTGAAAGTATTTCACAGAAATTTCTATTTTTAGTAACAACGGCAACACCGTTAATCAAAATCAAAAACCGATACACAGAATTATGTATCTTAGTGTAGTCTACTTGTGTGCCAAGTTATATTGAAATCAGACCAAAACTGTAGGAGGAGTAGCATTTTGAAAGATTGTTTACAGACAGACAGACAGCTAGACAGACAGACAGACGGACGACGGACGCATTACTATCGCATAAGCTCTTCTGGTCTCTGACCAGTAGAGCTAAAAATGCTGTAGGAGACTTCGACCAGAACAACAGGCTTTAAAAAGAACGGAGTCATATACAGACCAGATCATCAACGTGTTATAATCGATTGATTGACTGTATGTTGTTTAATGTCCCTCTCGAGAATATGTCACTCATATGGAGACGCCACCACTTGCCGGTGGCGAGCTACAAATGTCTTGTACTCTACACTTAGGGCCATTGAGCAGTGAGGGGTCTTTTTCGTGCCAGCACATACTGCGAAACGGGGCCTCGGTTTACACGGTCTCATCTGAAGAACCGGTCTCCGCGTCCCATATAGGGATTCGAACTCCCAACGTAAGGATCCACTTCTTACTTTACAATTCTTGAAGAGATGCTCTAACAACTGCGCCACGCGGGCAACACATATATAATAAACGAACAGTCACTAGAGTGACAATCAACACTATATCTGCACTTCAATCAATCAATCATCGATTTTGAAAAGGCCTTTGATAGTATTGATAAAAAAGTCAATTGAAAACTACTCCAGCATTATGGAACGCTCCCTACCTTTATCAACCTCATACGACAATTGTATGACGAGGCAACATGCCAAGTCATCCACAATGGAAAGCTTACAGAAGCCTTTGAGGTGCAGACAAGGGCAAGACAAGGCTGTCTACTGTCACCAATGATTGTCCTAAAGATAGTGGACTGGATCGTGCGAGAAACTACAAGAGATGGCGATACGGGAGTCCAGTGGGCTTTGAATCAGTGTCTGAAAGATCTAGACTTTGTTGTCTGTCTATGTCGCCTGCTTGGCGCAGTGGTTAGAGTGTCTGCTCTAGAGACGTGAAGGAAGGAGATGATCCTTACGTCGTGGGATGTGGAGACCGGTCTTTTGGATGAGACCGTGTTGATCAACCGAGGTCCTGTGTCGCAGTAGGTGCTGGCACGAAAAAAAAGATCCCTTACCACTCAATGACCGTAAGTGCCGAGCATAGGACAAAATTTGCAGCTCTTTACCAAGAAGCGATGGCTTCTCCATACGAGTGAAAAATTCTCGAGAGGGACATTAATTAAACAACATACAAACAAAAAAGAAATATGAGCATATGGTACTGAAAACAAGTAGGCTTGCAAAAGGAAGCAGCAAATACAGGTGTACAGTTCAATCTTGACAAGACGGAGGTGATGCGACTCCACAACAAAATGTAAACACCAATCACGCTTGGAGAACATGACCTGTAAGGTGTATACTCCTTTACAAACTTGGGCGGCATCATCACAACCACCGGTGTAACAGGTTAAGACATAAAAGCAAGAATTAATATACCGAGACAAATCTTTATCACCCTCAAGCTTGTGTGGAGTTCTACAGCACTGTTTACACGCAAGATACATGGGGAGTCACCAATACCACCTCCAAACTACACTGTACTAACCTTTGCAAACAGATGTCTGCGTCACAAACGTGTACTAAAATCAGGTGATCGGAAAAGATAACCAACAAGAACCTGTCGAAAGCAACAAACTGAAACCCAATCACTCAGCAATTAGCCGCCCTTAAAAAGTGGCGGTGGATTGGGCATACCTTCACCTTGTTGGTGATATTACCCAGTTTATGATACATGTATCATTCATATCAGCTTTTTGCAATTGCCCATGCATAAGTACATGTATCTGACGACGGTTTTGTCGTTTATATTTTGATAGTTTATCTTAGTTGTCCGCACAGGTACTTGTGGACAGGACCCCCCCCCCCCATATACAGCCCTGGTCAGATTTTTTTTTCCCTTTTTCCCCCCTCATGAATTATGCTTCTAGTAATCATTTACAATGTATTCTATATGATAAATCCAAAAAATAACAGATTTAACGAATTACTCAAAAAAAAAGTCATACCCCTTGTATTATAAAATAGAGTATTTTATAATACCAGGCCTAGGGGGGTGACTTATTTTTAGTAAATCGTTAAATCTCAGTGTTATATTTTTTTAATTTTATATATGGAATACATTGTAAATGATTACTAGAAACAATTCATGAGAAAAAAAGAAAAAAATATATTTTGACCAGGGGTGTATGGGGGGGGGGGGGGGGGGGCTGTCCACAAGTACCTGTTAGTTTTCCCCAGCTTTCGTGAAAGCGAGGCCGGGACATTAAATCTGTCCGGCGTCTGTCACAAAAAGTAACCTTAGCCATAACTTTTGAATGAGAAGAGATAGGGCTTTTTTTTATTTTATGCATTACCTATGATAATACCATCCCAAAAATACTATGGTTTTGAACATGTGACCTTGATCTCTTTGAACAGTTTATGCAAGGGATTTTTTAATTCACTTGTATATTCGTTGCCATTGGTAAAACTATGTTTGACTCTTGACCGTGAACTTTGAGTTTGACCCACTTTTTAAAAATTCAAATATTGGACAGAACTTTAGAACAGTTGGGGCCTTCATGTTTCGCAGGAGTATTCCTTGTGACAAGAGCTTTCTTTAAGGGGGAACAGGACCTTGAGCTAAAAAAATTCCTGTTAATGAATTGTTTTCGTATTTTTTATAGTATTAATTTAATATGTACTTAACGTTTTAAACCGGTCCTGTCATGAGATTTCTTGACTAATTTAAAAGATATCGCCTCACAAATATCGCCCTGTATAGTGTTTGTATGGAGTTTCGATACTTCATGTTTACGGGTCCGTTACAGAGTCCATAATGCGAATTTTTGCGCACAAATAATAAATATGTTTGATAACACTATATACTCAAATATTTTAGAATATTCATAGTGTTTAAATTATCTGAAAGCATTTGTTTTAATTTCAGATAGTATTTGGGTGGGATAATTTCTTAACTTTTCAAGGCAGCTTCAACAACAAAAACCTCATTTTGGAGAAAAAAAAATTCTGTCAATAAATATTACTAAATTTACGATTGAATGTCAGTCCTTCATCGTAATTATTAACTGTATAAATATCGAAGGGTGAAGCTTACCTCAATATCGCACAGGACGTCGTTGAATTAGACGTATGCATGATAAAACGCGAGTGCGGGAAATCGATTTGAAAATTTCTCCAAGTCTTCGATTGTGTACAAATTATAACTAAATTCATTGTTCTATTATAATTTTGAGAGGCAGAAAAGAAGACATTTTCATACGCCACCATTCCGCCAAAAATATAGTCCCTGCTAGTTTTCAAACGCAGTTTACCATTTCTATTTAAAGTTGTACAATTGTGATGAGGAAAGAAAAATATAGTCTTTTAAATTCCTTACACCTCAATATATAAGACATATAAGCAAATATACTTTGAATGTTTCATCTAGTCAGAAACCAGAGAGGAATCCTACCTTAAGGTAGATCGCGGGTTTACTGTCTGCCTGAAAACTTAATCTGAAAATTTGTCAAATGAATCCTCTTGCTTCAAATTTTACTTTCTGAAATTTTTGTGAGATTCGTCTGCGTGGCTATATTGTTATCGTATTTCAAAGGCACTAATGTTGATGAGAACTGGTGACGCTATCACAATGAATTATATAGTAAATGCGCCTTGCTCACCGGTAAACGCATTTCAAAACCATACTTATAATATGAAAACCAGGCACGTAGCATCGTTTTTGAAAGTGGGGGGGGGGCCAACCTGAGAATTTTTTTTTTTTTACTTACCTGAAAAAGTTGACAAGCAAAAAAAAAAAAAAAAAAAAAAAATTAAAAGTTGCCCAAAGTCGAAAATCCTATTTCGTGGGGGGGGGGGGGGGGGGTACCAACTATCTTTAAATAAAAACTTTTTCGGGTAAATTTTCTTTCTAACACTACACTCTGCTGAAATGTGGGGGGGCCAACCTTCCTTTCAGTAAACATTTTCTATAGTAAAGGTAATGTCGGGAGAAAAAGTGGGGGGGGGGGGGGGGCCCCCCCGCCCCCCCCCCCCCCCCCCCCTGATACTATGTGCCTGAAAACGGCGCAGACGAATTTTATATTACTCAACACAATGAACGTGAGATAAATTTAGAATCGATCTATTTAAAAAAATTAATATGTGTTCTCGCTCGTTTTCTCGCAAAAAAAACTTTATAAAGTTTTACAAATTTGTAACAAACGTATATAATTTCATTAAGACGTTTCATAACGTTAGTGCGACGTCGGCGACGTCATTATTTTCGTACGTCTCAGAATCACAATGCAGTCAACAATCCACTGAAAATAGAACATGTTTTATCCACATTTTCAATTTTTAAATGATCGACAATAAATGTTCATGTAAACATTGTCATAATATACCTAAATTGTCACACTTTTTTCAATGAAACACAGTCATGTGAATCAATTTTGACCTTTCATATTTTAACTTTATGTTAACTCTTAATCTAATTTAGTATTGATTAATCCTTTATTTTTATTACATATGAATAAATATCTTTACAGACAAAACAAGCTTTAATTTTTGTCTTATTTACGATGCATACTGATGGAAATAGTTTTTGCTTGTTAATAGTTTGATACTGTAAACGTAGTAAGCTTTTTACGTCGAATCCTATTGTGACGTCAGCAAACCCGCGATATACCTTAAATACCAACAATTGTGATATTGACCTTGGAGACTGATCTACTCATGAAAAACTTGAACCTTTGCTAATCCGTGTTAGTACTTTAATATTTCACGTGCTTTTTCTCAGGCTATTAATAATTTTGACCTATTGACCTCGACTTTAGAGTTTGGCATACTCTTAGAATTTGACCAACTTTGAAAGATTTAACCTGTGGCATGGCAATAAAATGTCCCCTACACATTTAATTTTTAGAATAATTAATCAGTAGTACATATAATATAATGAATCCTTTGAACAGGAAAAAAAGAACAAAACAAACTGTCACACGGTCTGATACACAGGCACCAAACTCGCTTTTTGACCCCTAGTGTATTATAATCTTTATGATAAACAAGGGGGTCAAAAATTCAAGCGAGTTTGGTGCCTGTGGTCTGATATATGTGATAAGAATGTTACATTTTTTCTTTTTATTTTGTGTCTTTTATCAAAATCATTTTAAAGAAAAATATTTTATCAAAAATTTTCCAAAGCTCATTGAACATGTTGAAGCTCTTTATTCTACGTTATAGGCCTAAGAAAGACAACTCGTTCAGATGTTGAAGCTCTTTATTCAATGTTATAAGAAAGACAACTCGTTCGGATGTCGTTAACGGAAGTGGAACTCTTCATTAATTGAAACAAAAAATAAATTATATCCGTTTGCAGAATCATCTCAAACCGAGTTTGAATTTCACAAAATTTGCCTTACATAGAAAGAAAAACTTCGATTTCATTCTTTAAATTCAGAATAAGAGATTACATAAAGGAGGTAAGATGAATGAAAACCTGAAAATTGCATCGTATCCTTTATAATGTGATTTGAAGTTTGAACAACCCAGTGTGATAATATCCTACTTGTAATCCGAGATTCCTCTGACTTTAACCCCCGCTTTTATATTATGACCTAAGAGTTTTCCCTTTATTTCAAACTTAAGGGTTAGAGATCGGTTGTAACCGGCTCTGAGTTGAGGTTTTACCGTTTATGAACAAAATCTCGGTGGACCTTACAACAAATTTTTATTTCAAATCGGCATTTTTGTCAATTGAAGCGGTTAATTTGGCCGGTAGCCGGTTCTTAGGGAAAATAAATAAAATATTAAATTGATTAATATAAACTGTCAGAATCACTCAGACTGTAACTGTCACTGAGGCTAAGTCTGACTGAGTGACCTGTGTGGGGTAGATCTCCGAACAGCCGAGGAATCAATTGATTTTATAATATAGCAAATATCCTTAATGGCCAGGATAAGTCAAACCACAGGAGCTTGCTTCCGGCATGTAATCATTTAAAAAAAAAAAATCATGTACAGTAATAAAACAACATGAGGGGACGCCATTTTGCCTCTTTTTTTTTTTTTTTACCCCTTCCTTGCTTCAACCTCTGTTTTCGTTATTAGGGCCCCGCAGTACGTGGTGGGATATTTTATGGTGGGATATTTTATGAATTACAGAACACAAAAAATATTTTACATGGTTGATGACGGAAATATTTTGTAGCTAGTTATGTCTTACTTCGCTTATTTTGCAATGCAAATGTGTGACGTCATAGTAGGGTTTTCCCGTACTCGAGAAATGTAAACATGACACGTTTTTCTCATGCTCATGTCTTGTTTAACTATGCCCTGTGCAATATTGAGCTCAGCTTCACCAATCGATATTTTTGCAGTTAATCAATAACATCACGAACTTGGATTTTGACGTAAATTTTCAAATATTGAATGATAGGAATTTTTGCAAATTAATTTTTTTGTTGTTTAAGTTGTCTACTCTGAAGTATTTTAAAAGACACATTTTCGCTGACATATTTTTTATCTATGCTGAAAGAATTCAATGATCGACCGAGTAAATAGCCCAGAAACATGGAGAATCCAAACTTCGCTTGGACACTGTAGAGTTTCACATTTGTCACTCAATATCTTAAAAATAAGTCTAGAAACCTATTGATATATCTGCTTTAAGGTATGTGGGACATACTAAATTAGAGATATGCAAAATATGAAAAAAATTGAACGACAGGTACTTTTTCAGCTAAAGGTCCTTCATCCCCTTAAAACTTAAGAAAGCATTAAAAAAAATACCGTTTAATTATCTTTCAACAAAAACTCCCCAAATGTTATTAATTTGCCTTACAAAAGCTACCATGATTGGCATGAATGGGCTGAGAGACATTTTTGATTATTAAATAAAAACAAGCCTCATTATAAATCATTTATTTTTTAAATGATAAACTTATAAAGTATTTGAAATGAAATTGAAAATATGGGACCCCTTTGCAGGTTGTGCAAATTATCTTGTGTCATCATTGATGCCCTGGAATACCCAAAAAAATAAGACTGATTCTTTCAATAAATGCCTGCCTATCTGCAGCTCTTACATTTGTTAATGTTGTTTGATGTTTTATCTAGTAACTATAACAGAATGAGTGATAATAGTGCTGGTGGGGACTCAAACACTGGGGATGGCACAAGTGGTAACAGTCAGGGCGGTGCAGGTACCCAGCAGCAAACCACTGTACTAGTAAGTCTTCAAATTTTCAGACACAAAATTAAATTTATTCCTGAAAATCTTTTGTTTTAATTTAAGCCACATTAAATTTTTTGATGAAAGGAAATATGTTTTTAAGATTTTTATAAAATTAAAATCATAGAACTTCCTACAAAACACATATACCGTTTATGTGGAAATTTTAATGAGACGCTAATTAAGCAAATTGTCCCTAAAAATCTGTATTTTATTTTTAGCGAGAAGTAATTTTTTTTGTGATTTTAAAATACTCACTAAAGAAGCTATTACATGTACAACAAAAACACAATTTAATAGTTGTTAAGGATATTCAATCTTAGCCTTGCTATTGACAGGGATAATAATAATTTAATATTAAAAAAATGGTATGCATCACTGTTGACATTTGATGACTAAATAAAGAAGAAAAGAGTGATGTTGAGAAAGAATTATAAAATATTCTTTTATTGCAGAATTACATGCTAACCAACAAAATTGAAGCTGCTCTATGGCTGACCCGAATTTTTACAGTAGTTTGTAGTTTTCTTTTCATCTTTCCAATCCTTGGGTAAGTATAAAAAGTATTTGTATCACACATTGCTTGTGTATTTACTTCTAATTTATATTTAAGGATTTTATTGGGTAGGAATTACAGATGCTTCTTACACACTCAATTTTTTTTTGTTTTAGAGGGAATCCTTATGGATTTTACCAGAGAGCCCTGATTAGCAATGCAGCCACCAGTGCCCTGCGGCTACATCAACGACTGCCAAACTTCCAATTCAGTCGAGAGTTTTTTGCCCTTTTATTCCTAGAAGACAGTTGTCACTATTTGATGTTCTCTTTAATTTTCATGAATGGTTACCCAATTACAAGTATCCTTTGAAACATTTGGAAAACTTATTTATTTTCAAACATTCTGTCAGGCCAACTTTGTGAAGAATTTCTTACCTATACCTTTAAAAGAGTCAATAGGTAAATTGTATTTCTAGTTGATTAAATGTAATGATTGTTTGGTTGTTTCAATGAAGTTGACCTTAACAGTGACCAGTGGCTGTCATTCCTGTTTTTCTGTTCGCACTCCTTCATGCCTGTAACTACACCAAAAATGTCCTCAATGTAAGTACTTCCAGAGAAGTCTTATCAAATACAAAATTTGTAAAAATTCTGTTACGGATTGAAATAAAACAGACCTGCCTACCCTTCCGCAATTTACCACAAAATTACGCTATTACGCCACTTATATTAATTTTACGCTTTTGATATTTTGTTTTAAAATCCATATTGAACGTCTAAATTTAGAATTTAAGTACAACCTGTTGAAATGAAATGAGAGATTCTACTAAAAGTAATTAATAAAGGACCGGTTCGATAAAGTACGTAATATACCAGTACCTAGTAGTGACATATAAACTGGTATTGCTAAGATTCGGAAGAAGATGAAAAGGTACTACTTACGTTAACTATTACATGATATTGCAATAAGTACAGCCATTTCTATGCTCAATTAAGTTTATTTTAACATTGCTTAGAACAAGATAGAGAAATGTGAGTGTAAAAAATACATGTGTAAAATACAATATTATAGTGTGCGACTTGTGTAAACATGCAAACGTGAGCCTTCAATTAAGTGATGTGATACAAATTGACCAAATGCTTCATTTAGGGTGTACGGTTGAATTAAGTTTGATATGGGATACTGGTATTTTACAACATTTTTGCCAATAGAAACTCGAAAAAGAAAGGTTTATGGCAGCTTATTAATGTACAAATTCCGTTGTTTTGAAAGAAAATAAAGTGTTACAGTAAACAACAAAATAAGAAAACATGATTGATTACGCTTTTGCCTCTGAAATTCCACCAAAAATGTACTGAAATTACACCCTTGCAATGAAAAGGGTAGGCAGGTCTGATAACATTTGAGATTATATTGATATATAGAAGGTTTGTTTTGTAGGTGATGGGACCAGAGTCGATGCAGTTCATTCGTAAATTAATTGAGAAACTCCAGGTCCAGCAGACAAATATCCTGCGGTTTATTGCCTGTACAGAGATCTTCATCATGCCGGCTATCATCTTCATGATGTTTGTGTATGTGCTCATTTAACTGTAAAAGGACTAGGGTCCTAAACAAAACTCACTGATTTTGGACACTTTCAAAATTGAGCACAATTAATTGGATTGGAATTAGTTGGTAGAATATATGTAATATCATAAATAAGTATAACACATGTAATGCTAAATTTAAAAAATGGAAACTAATTTTAATTACAAGAATAAAGGAACCTTTTTTACTTTCAGTGGAAAGTGCAGTTTTTTCCTGCCCATTATATACTACAGATTTTTATCCTTACGATATTCCTCAAGAAGAAATCCATACTGCAGGTAAGTCTAACATCCAATCAAGTAATGTCAAAATACAATATCTTGAATATAGAAGGACTGTCAAATCAAATGACAGAGATATCTAAGGATTTGAGCCTGTGAAGTTGAGACATGGATTCCACATGCAGTCAGGAACATTTCCATTTCATAACTTTTCAGCAAATAAAAAAAATGAAACTCATGGAGTTAAGAAAAGTAGCTCATTCAGCTGTATGTCTTGTAGGCATTCTGATCCTGATGCATATCAACTTATACAAGTTCATTGCAGAACAAGCATTGATGAATAATATATGAATGTTTTATGACAGGACACTATTTACTGAGATGAGGATGACGGTGGAACACTTTACGGCCATGCCTAACTGTCCGGGGGTCATCAGGGGGGCGTGTCTGAAGGCGATAGCCATCATATCCCGCCTGGCCCCCCAGCTACCCCAGTAACCTCTAGTCCTACAGTCCTAGTGTTCAGTGCAATGTGATAAGTGTGATAAAAACAATTGTGAAGGCCGTCAGCTGACTCAGTTATCAAGATCTCAATGTCTTAGGGTATGTTATGTACACACTCAAGTTGACCTGGAGGTGTATTTAGTTAGGATTCATCAAAATGCATCATTTTAATCACAAATGTACAAAATGTTCACAAAATTTAGTTTGATTTTATCCCTATCTGATGCCTAAAAGGGGAGGGGGATAAGAGATCACTGGCATAATTGTACCTGTACGAGCTTTTTGGACATAAATGAAGGCTGTATGATTTAAAAGATAAAAAAGATAATGTAAGATAGATATGCAAAAATTTCATTATTGGTTTGTATTTACACATACTGTATCTAAAGACAAATTTGTTAAAATGGTTGGGTTACATAGAAAGTTTTAAAGTCCCTGGGTGGGATATTTAAAGCAGTTTGAATAACTTTTAATACATTTTTTTTGTATTTTGATCTGTCATCAATAGTTTTGTTTTTGTAAGTTTGTATGGAACAAAATAAATTTCTAACAAAACAAAATTCTGTTTTTGTTCATACAGTATATTTTTCCTACAAAATTAGGTTAAGCAAATGTACAGTTTGGAAAAGTGTTTGGTAACTACATGTACAGAGATGATTATTATATGTTCTTGGGGAACTATGTCAGGGATTTGCGGAACACTTGGGGGTGGGGGGCTACTGATTCTTCATAAACTTGACAGAAAAGGGGGAGGGGGTTAGAAATATTCATGAAATAAATGGAGGTTCTTATCTATTCATCTATTCTTCCAGTATTTTTTCAATGGTGTTGCTTTGTTTTTGAAAGGGGGGGGGGGGGGAGAAAACTCACCTGAAAACAAAACTGACAACCAAAAAAAGGAAACAAGGAAACTTGTCCAAACTCGAGAGTCTTATGTCTTGGGGAAGGGGGGGGGGGAGAGGAGGAGGAGTGGGTGACCAACCCCCCTCCCCTTCCTCATAATACGTGCCTGTATTACTGATAAAAATTCTTTCTTGTTTGATGAAATGAGATGTACAGTAACACGGAATTCAGTGGTGGGAGTTTGAATAAGTGCGTTGTCTAAAGCTCATCGATCTGAGGAAAATTGAAAATTGGATCGGACGATGTTAAATATGCAGGAAAGGTATTGGAACAATAATTTTACTTCCTATAGGTCTTGGATTTTAAAGGAAATCCACGAATTCTTTTTTAAGTTTATTGATCATTCAGCACACAGACAGGACCATGAGGGAACTTTTGGATCAAGATCTGTAAACTTGTGAGACACAATGTAATATTCTTTCCTTTATTCACATTTTTTAAATCACAGTATCCTTACATCCACTAAATATCGGTACGTATGCAAGACAAAGATTTACAAGAGTTGTTCCTCTTTGTATATAGATCTCATTAACCCAATGACGCCAGAGGCACTTCATGTCTCGAGAACGACCAGAGCGCTAGAGAGCCACCCATTTTTCGGTCTGGTAATATATTTTTTTTTCGCAGAGCAATGCCATTTTGTGACAAGAAAAGAATCAAAAAGTGTTTTAACTTATGCAATGAAATTCTGTATCGTAGTTCCCACTGGCCTCAAGAAGACCCTTATTATGTTCCCCAAACGGAGTTTGGGAACATATTGTTTTTACTCGGTTTCTTATTATTATGTTCCCCAAACGAAGTTGGGGAACATATTGTTTTTACTCTGTTTCTTATTATGTTCCCCAAACGAAGTTGGGGAACATATTGTTTTTACTCTGTTTCTTATTATTATTATTATTATTATGTTCCCCAAACGAAGTTGGGGAACATATTGTTTTTACTCTGTTTCTTATTATTATTATTATTATTATTAAGGTCTTCCGTTTCCAACGGAAGACCTTCTACTGATTCGTTTGTTTCTTTTCCACTATTATTATTATTATTATTTTTTTTCTTACCGATTTTGTGCAGGCGATTTCTCGAGAACGCCTCGACAGATCTTTATGAAACTTTCAGCAATGATGGCAAATCATATGAACTTAGGGCGTTTTTTTTTATTTTGCCGTCGTCACTTCCGGTCGCGAGATACGGCCAATTTTCTTTTTTTAAAATGTCATTTTGTCCGGAAGTGTTCTCAAAAACGGTTTGAGATTGAGTCTTGAAACTTTCAGGGATGATAGATTGTGACAGGCCCTCTTGAATTTTGTATAAAGTTTTTGTTGCCGTCACGTCCGTTGTCCACCGGAAGTAGTTTAAAAATATGCAAAATTTTATTTTTTTCTTTTTTAAATGTTTCTTATATAGGCAAATAGAGTGTCTCGAGTATTATTATGTCCACCGGAAGTTATTTTTTCAAAACCGGAAGTAGTCCAAAAAATGAGCATTTTTCATCGAAATTATCAGGGATGATTCCTTCACACTCAGAGAGGAGTTATAGGTCATTTTTAGTACTTCCTGTCACACCGGAAGTGAATTATAAAGACCGGAAGTTGTCTATAATTTACAGATTTCACTCTTAAATGTGTTCTCACGTATTTAGAGGAATTTATATGAACTTTTTTTTTCATTTTAAGTTGTTTTATGATCGTATCAAAAATCGAACGGAAGACCTACTCGTTGCTTGCAACGAGATCTCCTCTAGTTTTTTTTCTTATTTGTTCTCCGGTACTTTTTTGTCCGCGAGTGTTCTCAGAAACTGTTCGCCCAACTGAGCTAAAACCTTTTTAGGGTTAATAGGTGTGTAGTGTAGGTGTGCGGAACGAAGGTCATTTTGCGCGCATACGCCTGCACGTGCGTGCGCGTGAAATGAGTGAATTGACTGATATACTTAATATAGCTATAACTTTTACATTTCTTGATGAAATGCTTTGAAACTCATTACGTAAGGATATATTAATAGTGTTAATAAAATGACACTGTCAAATTAGCACGAACTCACGCGCATGCACGTGCGCTTTGCTCTGATTGGCTGAAACAAAAATGTCAATATCTCTTTTGTTTTTCGACGAAATGCTTTGAAATTTTAAACATTGTCATGAATTAGGATATCCTACAATATAATGTGGAAAAATTTCATGAAATCACGCGCATGCACGTGTGCTGCAATCTGATTGGCTGAAACTTTAAATGGCTATATTTCCTTTGTTTTTTGACGAAATGCTTTGAAATTTAAAACATAGTCATGCATTAGGATATCCTGCAATATGATATACCAAAAATTTCAAGAAATCACGCGCATGCACGTGTGCTGCAATCTGATTGGCTGAAACATTAAATGGCTATATCTCCTTTGTTTTTTGACGAAATGCTTTAAAATTTAAAACATAGTCATGCATTAGGATATTCTACAATATGATTTAGAAAAAAAATCTTGAAATCACGTGGATACACGTGTGCTGCAATCTGATTGGATGAAACTTGAAATGGCTATAATTCCTTTGGTTTTGAACCAAACAGGATGGGATTTAGAACATAGATTGATATAAGGGCCTCCTAGAAGAAGGTATGGTCATCATGCATGTGCACGCACGTGCGTGCATTTGGAACGAGTGAAATTAAAAATACACTTGAATGAATGATTTTTAATACTTTTGGACTAAATACTTTAATATAAAGTATATTTAAATATATAGAAAGTGTAGACAAGATTATATGATCATTACGCACGTGCATTCACATGGGCACGCGTGCAGTGTTAAAATTTGAATATAATTGGTATCCTTTTGGGAAAACGTTGTTAAAGTAAAAAATGCTCAGATGTTGTTTTATTTAACAAGGTTTACAGGGAATATGGCACCAAAAGGGAGTTGGGAAGCGTTTGGGGAACATCTGTAACGGTTCCCGTTACAATTAGCACTAGTTATTATTATTATTATTCTTTTTTCTTCTTATTTCTTCTCCGGTACTTTTTTGTCCGGAAGTGTTCTCAGAAACTGTTCACCAAACTAAGTTAAAACCTTTTTAGGGTTAGTAGGCATGTTGTGTAGATGTGCCGAACGAAGGTCATTTTGCGCGCATACGCATGCACGTGCGGGCGCGTGCAATGAGTAAAATGACTGATATATTTAATATGGTTGTAACTTTTATATTTTTTGATAAAATGTTTTGAAACTCATTATATAAAGATATATAAGTTGTTTAGATAAGATGACATGGTCAAATTTGCATGAACTCACGCGCATGCACGTGCGCTTTGCTCTGATTGGCTGAAACAGAAATCTCAATATCTTTTTTGTTTTATGATGAAATGCTTTGAAATTTATAACATAGACATGCATTAGGATGTACTACAATATGATATATAAAATTTTTAATGAAATCACGCGCATGCGCGTGCGCTGCAATCTGATTGGCTGAAACTTTAAATGAGTATAACTCCCTTGGTTTTCAACCAAACAGCATGGGATTTACAACATAGATAGACATAAAGGACTCCTACAGTATGGTATGGTCACCATTCACATGCATGCACGTGCGTGCACGTGCGCTTTGCTCTGATTGGCTGAAACAAAAATCTCAACATCTTTTCTGTTTTTTTACAAAATGCTTTGAAATTTAAAACATAATCATACTTTAAGATGTCCTACAATATGATATATAATAATTGTCATGAAAATACGCGCATGCACGTGCGCTGCAATCTGATTGGCTTAAACTTTAAATGGCTATAACTCCCTTGTTTTTCAACCAAACAGGATGGGATTAAGAACATAGACAGACATAATGGACTCCTACAAGAAGGTTTGGTCATCATGCACGTGCGTGCACGTGCAAATGAGTAAAATAGTGCAGACAAGATGATATCGTCATTACGCTCATGCAGTCACATGCGCACGCCTGCATTGCTTAAATTTGAAATACTTGGTATACTCTTGGGAAAACGTTATTTACGTCTTAAATGCATAGATTTTGCCTTCTTTAATGAAACTTACAGGGAATATGGCACGAGAAGGGAGTTGGGGAGCGTTTGGGGAACATCTGTAACGGTTCCCGTTACAATTAGCACTAGTTATTATTATTATTATTCTTTTTTCTTCTTATTTCTTCTCCGGTACTTTTTTGTCCGGAAGTGTTCTCAGAAACTGTTCACCAAACTAAGTTAAAACCTTTTTAGGGTTAGTAGGCATGTTGTGTAGATGTGCTGAACGAAGGTCATTTTGCGCGCATTCGCATGCACGTGCGGGCGCGTGCAATGAGTAAAATGACTGATATATTTAATATGGTTGTAACTTTTATATTTTTTGATAAAATGTTTTGAAACTCATTATATAAAGATATATAAGATGTGTAGATAAGATGACATGGTCAAATTTGCATGAACTCACGCGCATGCACGTGCGCTTTGCTCTGATTGGCTGAAACAGAAATCTTAATATCTTTTTTGTTTTATGATGAAATGCTTTGAAATTTATAACATAGACATGCATTAGGATGTACTACAATATGATATATAAAATTTTTCATCAAATCACGCGCATGCACGTGCGCTGCAATCTGATTGGCTTAAACTTTAAATGGCTATAACTCCCTTGTTTTTCAACCAAACAGCATGGGATTTAGATCATAGACAGACATGATGGACTCCTAGAAGAAGATATTGTCATCATGAACTTGCTTGCACGTGCATGAACGTGCGCTTCGCTCTGATTGGCTGAAACAATATTCTCAATATCTTTTTTATTTTTTGACGAAATGCTTTGAAATTTAAAACATAGGCATGCTTTAGGATATCCTACAATATGATATATAATAATTTTCATAAAATCACGCGCATGCACGTGCGCTGCAATCTGATTGGCTTAAATTTTTAATGGCTATAACTCCCTTGGTTTTCAACCAAACAGGACGGGATTCAGAACATAGATAGACATAATAGACTCCTACAAAAGGGTATGGTCATCATACACATGCATACACGTGCGTGCACGTGAAATGAGTAAAATTACAAATACATTAGATAAAACATATTTTTGGATTAAATGCTGTAATATTTAGTATATTAAAATATATGAATAATGTAGACAAGATAATATGGTCATTACCACATGCATTCAAATGCGCATGCGTGCAATGCTGAAACCGAATACTTTTGGATTTAACTTTGTTAAAGTCTAAAATATATCGTGTATGTCTTATTTAATGTAACTTTCTGAGAATATGGAACAAAAGTGAGTTGGGGAGCGTTTGGGGAACATCTGTAACGGTCCCCGTTACAATTAGCCCTAGTTATTATTATTATTCTTTTTTTTCTTCTTTGTTCTCCGGTACTTTTTTTGTCCGCGAGTGTTCTCAGAAACTGTTCACCCAACTGAGCTAAAACCTTTTTAGGGTTAATAGGTGTGTAGTGTAGGTGTGCAACACGAAGGTTATTTTGCGCGCATACGCATGCACGTGCGGGCGCGTGAAATGAGTGAAATGACGGATATACTTTATATAGCCATAACTTTAACATTTTTTGATGAAATATTTTAAAACTCATTTAATAAGGATATATTAATAGTGTAGATAATGTGACACTGTCAAATTAGCACGAACTCACGCGCATGCACGTGCGCTTCGCTCTGATTGGCTGCAACAAAAATCTCAATATCTTTTCTGTTTTTTGACGAAATGCTATGAAATTTAAAATATAGGCATACTTTAGGATGTACTACAATATGATATGTAACAATTGTCATGTAAACACGCGCATGCACGTGCGCTGCAATCTGATTGGCTTAAACTTTAAATGGCTATAACTCCCTTGTTTTTCAACGAAACAGTATGGGATTTAGAACATAGACAAACATAATGGACTCCCACAAGGAGGTATGGTCGACATGCACATGCATGCACGTGCATGCACGTGTGCTTTGCTGTGATTCGCCGAAACAAAAATCGCAATATCTTTTTTTTAATTTTTGACGAAATGCTTTAAAATTTTAAACATAATCATGCATTAGGATGTCCTACAATATGATATATAACAGTTGTCGTGAAAACATGCGCATACACGTGCGCTGCAATCTGATTGGCTTAAACTTAAAATGGCTATAACTTCCTCGTTTTTCAACCAAACAGGATGGAATTTAGAACATAGACAAACATAACAGACTCCTACAAGAAGATACAGTCGACATGCACATGCATGCACGTGCGTGCACGTGAAATGAGTAAAATTACAAATACACTAGATTAAAACGTATTTTTTAATACTTTTGGATAAAACGCTGTAATTTCTAGTATATAAATAGTGTAGACAAGATGATATGGTCATTAGGCACATGCATTCAAATGCGCATGCGTGCAATGCATAAATTTGAATATACTGAATATACTTCTGGGAAAACATTGTTATAGTCTAAAAGGCATAGAGTTCGTCTTATTTAATGAAGCTTAAAGGGAATAAGGCACCAAAAGGGAGTTGGGGAGCGTTTGGGGAACATCTGTAACGGTTCCCGTTACAATTAACCCTAGTTGATTTTGAGGTTACAAGATCAAAGTCAGAAATCAAACATTCTGTCCATGTATACTTTTATTTCTGGGAGATATCTCAAAAAGCCTTTAAAAAATTTGCAGTGAGAATTTTGGTAAGAAACTCATGCCTTGCAAAAAAAAAATCGTTTCTCAATATCTTTAATATTTCCCGAGCAATTGCAATATAAAATTTAGAATCGCAACTTTCACTGGCTTAAAGTAGTCTTTTGTTGATTTTGAAGTTAAAAGTATAGAGATCAAGTTAAAAATGTACATGTGCATACTTTCCAAATGGTATTTTTTACAACTTTTCTCAATGAAATTTCTAATACATGTTTATGCCATTAATACTATCAGCAACATAAAGAAGACCGTTTTTGAATTTAGGTCCAAAGGTCAAGGTCAGAAATTTATACATTGCAGAAATGGTTTAAAGAAATCTTGCTGGTTTTGAGGTCAAAAGGTTAAGCTAAAAAGTCATATCTTGCATAAAATGGTTTAAAGTGCGGTTACAATTTAAACAAGGGCACCGCAAAGCGGAGCATCCCGTCACATAGCTTCAGAACTGTAGCATTATGGTTTTATCGGCATTATGTAAGTCTTTGACCATAACGCTACAGTTCTGCAGCTACCCGTCACAAAGAGCATATATCTATAAATCAAGACAGTATTCTACATCCGATGCATTGCCAATCACGTCACCTCTGTTTCACACATGGACAAACTAACACACACAAGCGTCTTACTAAATTTTCCCATTCAGCTCCGTTGCAAGGGGATATTTTGGCAACACGAAAAATATTTTTAGCACTTTAATTTTTTAAATTATCTTGAGAAGTTTTACTGCATGATTTACATAATGTTGAATATTACTTCATTTTGATCATTAAACCCCTTCATTTTCTATCCCCAAGCCTGGTTATGTATTAAAGAAGTTCTCGAACTTTTACTTGAAATTTCATGAAGAAATATAACAATATTTATTAAAGAGTTTATAATAAGTATTGTTCAGTATGTTTATATTTATAATAATATATCTTTTGTATACAAGGATCAGAACATGATTTAATTGTATGTATCCAGATCCGGTACAGATGTTGAAAAATCTATTTTGTTTGATATCAAGCTGCACCTCTTACAAGTTTAACGGAAGCCTAACGTAGAGGTATCTGATGGTCATACTGACAATGCATCTGTTCTCAGTGGATCGGAAGAACAAAGCACGATTTACTGGGCATAGGAAATGTTTTTAGATTGGCTACAGCATGGAATAAAATGCGTTTTATTTATTTATTCATACATGTATTTATTTTTTTTTTTAAATATGTCTGAACTTCCGAATGATGTAAAATTCACTTTGACTTCAAATACAAAAAAAATTGTCTTCCCGCCCCGGAACCTAGCTATAACTAATTAGCGACTAAACACTGTTTATTAGAGAGTCGTGATGTGTTCGTAATACAATCCAAATGGACAATGGTCAAGAATGAATTTATCTTATCATAGAGGATTTGATTCCGCCATGTTAGACGTTTCATTACAAAGTAATGACCAATCAGCGTCCAAATAAACCGTATAAATCAATCCAAACTCCATCACGACCAATTTGTGTGTTTACGTTTCTGACACATTGAAACAATTACCAAATCCAGGCATCACGTCAACTGCTAGAACGGGCCAAGGCGGATCGGATTTGTCGCTTTTCGCGCGAAAAAAATATCCAAATATGTTTTGTAGTCGTATAAGCCGTTTACAATTTCAGATTTTTTTCCATTTGAACCGAAATCGGATAGACACAATAGATCATTAATGAATTAACAAAATGGATATATCAGCATTAACGGATTGCTGTCGAATTCCAACGGTGGTGTCATCTGCAATTCAATCAGAGAATGTATCGGAATCGGGTAGAGTTACACGGGACCAAAACAAGGCAACATACATAATTCAAAGAAAACATCATTTCCAAATATTTCTGAAATGGTCACCGATGGCTCGGGTCGCGGAACACGAAACTTTGTGTGGAATGGATTCCAGGGGACTCCGTCATTGAGTAGGAGGGATTTCTCCTGTAATATGTCATGTCGGGTAAAATTAGAAATAATGTCGTCCTTTAGTCTGTATTTTCACAGCCACCTGTTCACTTTGAAATAATTGCTTATACTTTTAAATTAATTACTCGGGCAAAGAATTACAAAGACGAGAAACTTCATTTTATTAAACTAAAGTCGATGTATGTAATAAAATCGTGACTAAGTTGATACTGAATGCTTTTCCACGCAGATAATATGTATAGGGCCCAACAATAAAAAAAAAATTACTGTTCTGATATTAACGATAACACTGCTCCTGAATAGTACTTCCTTTTATTGTCATATATGGTATCTGACCAATGTTTGATTGTTATCGATCGTTCGAAGATTTTTCAGAAAAAAGCTGAAAAATAGACTGTTATACTCCCCGCTTGGAAAGTAGGAGGGAATAAAGTGATCGGGATGTCCGTCCCTCTGTTACACTGTGGAATAACAATCTCTAATCGCAACTCCTCTTTTACTACTGAATGAAATTTAACAAGCAAATTCAAAGAATTGTGGCCCCTCGCTTTCAGTGAGATGTTAAATATGAACGCCCTATCATATGTCATTTAGAAATTATCACCAAAGCTGAATTAAAAAAAAAAGATCAATCGTGAAGGGCAAGGTCAAGGAGTCAGAAATCATAGCATGCTCGGAAATATCTTGTCATCTATAGGTAATACACATTTCAAACATGAAAGCCTTATTTCTTCTCAATCAAAAGTTAAAAGGAACAAGATGCGTTTGTGAAACACTGATGACCCCGTATGGCAACAAAGCAAAGATTAAACTTTTCTTAAATGCATATTAAATATATTGGTACCCAAATTTCAAAACGTACACGTAGGTCAAACTCCAAGGTCGAGGTAAAAGGGGTCAAAGTTCTTGGTATCCAATGAAAGGTCTTCTCACAAGGATTACTTATGTGAAATATGAAAACCCTAGCCTTTACCATTCAAAAGTCATGGTCAAGGTTAAAGTTTTTAAAAAGTAGGCGGAACTCCAAGTTCAAGGACAAAGGGTCAAAGTTGTTGATTTCCAATGAAAGGTCTTGTCATAAGGAATGAATATGTGAAGCATGAAAGCCCTAACCCTTCAAAAGTTATGGTCAAGGTGTTTTTTTTTAAAAGTAGGACAAACTCGAAGGTCATATAGAAACCCATTCACACTTCAGTGCTCAGTACATGTTACATAATACATTTTTCTCCACACTTCAGTGACCAGTACATGTTACAACACATAAAGAATACATATGTGAAATATGAAACTCTTAGTATTTACCGTTCAAAAGTTATGGTCAAAGTTAAAATTAAGTATCAAGGTCAGAAGGTCAAATATCATTTTATCTTAATATCCAATGAAAGGTCTTGTCACAAGGAAAAATGAAAGCCCTTGCCCTTACCGTTCAAAAGTTATGGCCAAGATTAAAGTTTTTAAAAAGTAGGCCAAACTCCAAGGTCAAGGTCAAAGGGTCTAAGTGCTTGATATCCAATGATGGTCTTGTCACAAGGATTAAATATGTGAAGTATGAAAGCCCTAGCCCTTACCATTCAAAAGTTATGGTCAAGGTTAAATTTTTCAAAAAGTAGGCGGAACTCCAAAGTCAAGGACAAAGGGTCAAAGTTGTTGATTTCCAATAAAAGGTCTTGTAATAAGGAATAAATATGTGAAGTATGAAAGCCCTAACCCTTCAAAAGTTATGGTCAAGTTTTTTTTTAAAGTAGGACAAACTCAAAGATCATATAGAAACCCATTCACACTTCAGTGCTCAGTACATGTTACATAATACATTTTTCTCCACACTTCAGTGACCAGTATATGTTACAACACATAAAGAATACATACGTGAAACATGAAACTCCTAGTATTTACCGTTCAAAAGTTATGGCCAAAGTAAAAATTAAGTATCAAGGTCAGAAGGTCAAATATCTTTATATCTTAATATCCAATAAAAGGTCTTGTCACAAGGAATAAATATGTGAAGTATGAAAGCCCTAGCCCTTACCGTTCAAAAGTTATGGCCAAGGTTAAAGTTATTAAAAAGTAGGCCAAACTCCAAGGTCAAGGTCAAAGGGTCTAAGTGATTGAAATCCAATGAAAGGTCTTGTCACAAGGATTAAATATCTGAAGTATGAAAGCCCTAGCCCTAACCCTTCAAAAGTTATTGCCAAGGTTAAAGTTTTTAAAAAGTGGGCCAAACTCCAAGGTCAGAATGTCGAAGTTCTTGTTATCCAATAAAAGGACTTCTTACAAGAATTACATATGTGAAGTATGAAAGACCTTACCTTACCATTTTAAAGTTATGGCCAAGGTTAAAGTTTTTTCATAAGTACGAAAATCTCCAAGGTCAAGGTCAAAAGGTCAAAGTTGTTGATATCCAATGAAAGGTCTTGCCACAAAGAATACATATGTGAAATATAAAAGTCCTAGTATTTACCGTTCAAAAGATATGGCCAAAGTAAAAATTAAAAAAAAATTGTGTAAAAGTGAGTCAAACTCCAAGGTCAAGGTCAAAAGGTCAAACTTGGTGGTACCCAATTAAAGGTCTTGTCACAAGGAATACACACGTAAAATATGAAAGTCATATAGCTCCACTAAATCAAAAGTTATGGGCAAGGTTAACGTTTTAGTGACGAACGGACATGCAGCTACACTGACAGACAGACGAATGAGATTTAATGTCCCCTCGCTTTCGCGAAAGCGGGGGGCAATAAGACTTTCACAGAACCTTTGTTACGTACAGCCATTATGCACCTCTTCTTTAGCTGTTTGATCAGACACATATTTTGGGTTTCCCATAGCAAAACATGGATATGGCCATCCTTTCTATAATATTGTTGAAGGGTACCAATCTAGCTCTTATCCGCATTTTCTCATACTATTAGATAAAAAATACTTTAATGACACTTTGATTTAAAATATATTTATTAAAATTAATGAGTTAAATTGGATTGAACAGCAGGCATCAATGCCTATGATTGTTCTCTCCATAGGTCAAGGCACATTAATGACATGTACTTATAAACACTGAATGATACTTTCACAGATTCTTTATTACATAATGCCATTGTGTATCTCCTATTATACTTTTTGATCGAACACTTAATTATTTCGGGTCTCCCGAGCAAAACATGGACTTTGCCATTATAATCATATGGGAGGCGGGGGTATCATTTAGTGAGCTCAGTGCCCACGGTATCTCTCGTTTTGAGTCTGTCGTTTGTCCAATTTCCTGCCCACTGTCATGTCGGTTTGAACACATAGTATTTACCTTACCAGCTATTTATTTAATTTTTAGTATTTCAGCGAAAAAAAAGGTATTTCCGATTGTCTGTATGATAATTTTAGTAATCAAGGAAAACCGGATAAAATATCACTTGCTCGATTTTGTACATGTAGTTTATTATAAGGCCCTCTTTAAAAAATTGTTTGTTTGCCCTCTCTCGACCGACAACCTGAAATGACACGATTAAAACAAAACTTTTCCCCTTTTATTGTCCCCCGCTTTCGCGAAAGCGAGGGGACATTAAAAAAAGTCTGTCCGTCTGTCAGTCCGTCACAAAAACTTTAACCTTGCCCATAACTTTTAATTTAGTAGAGCTATGACTTTCATATTGCACATGTGTATTCCTTGTGATAAGACCTTTCTTTGGGTACCACCAAATTTGACCTTTTGACCTTGACCTTGGAGTTTGACCCACTTTTACACAAAAATTCCAAACTTTTACTTTGGCTATAACTTCTGATTGGTAGATATTAGGACTTTTATATTATACATATATATTTTTTGTGACAAGACCTTTTATTGGATACCAACAACTTTTACCTTTTGACCTTGACCTTGGAGATTTACGTACTTATGAAAAAACTTTAACCTTGACCATAACTTTTGAACGGCAAGGGCTAGGGCTTCCATACTTCATATATGTAATTCTTGTGAGAAGACCTTTCATTGGATACCAAGAACTTTGACCCTTTGACCTTGACCTTGGAACTTAACCTACTTTTCAAAAACTTTTACCTTGGCCACAACTTTTGAACAATAAATACTAGGACTTTCATATTTCACATATGTATTCTTTGTGGCAAGTCCTTTCATTTGATATCAACAAATTTGACCTTTTGACCTTGACCTTGGAGATTTTTTGTACTTATAAAAACTTTAACCTTGACCATAACTTTTGAACAGTAAGGGCTAGGGCTTTCATACTTCACATATGTAATCCTTGTGAGAAGACTTTTCATTGGATACCAAGAAATTTAACCCTTTGACCTTGACTTTGGAGTTCAGTGATGATTTCTAAATAAATGACATGATAGGGTGTTCATATTACACACAATATGTCATAAAAATGACATCTCACCCACAGAGACACCGAAAGCGGGGGACCACAATTCCTTGAATTTGCTTGTTCATGAACTTTTTCATCCGTCAACGTGTATGTTAAATTTTTTTGTAAAGAAAAATTTTCCAATCCTTTATTTTTACCCTGTATATTTCAGTTGGGGTGGGTTAGTTGATTCCATCATGTGAAGTCGGACAATATATGAAGATTTTCTGTAAGTTTGGTTTAGTTCGTTTGGTTCCGAGCATGTAAAGACGAACCAAACATGTACATGTAGATTTCATGCAAATGGGTTAAATGTGCATGTAGTTGGCACTGTGTATACCATATAGTGTAGATTTCAAATGGGGTGGGTTAGTAGATTTCATGCATGTGAAAACAGACCATACTAGTATATAATTATGAAGATTTCTTGTAGGAGATGAGTTGGTTCCATGCATGATTACTCCTAATCCAAGTAAAATTATTTGTTTTCAGAGGAAAGCACTGAGGGCACTACTGTATGGAATCATGAGAAAACTATAATTTCTACTCCCCTCCAGAAATCTGTCCATCTATATAGGTAGATAATGCTATATCGGTAAGACAGACTGAATTCTAAAGTGTTTCTTTATTGAATTGTTTTCTATGTTGAAATATTTCTGCATCGATTCCAAAATGGTAAATAAGGCACGTTTTGATGACTTGGAAGCCAGGAATGTTTTTGACTTGTATTATACGGGGTGCCACATAAATGATATAATCTGACAAATATTTGATAAATTCTGTATGTGTTTTCATTTCTACAGAGCTAAGCATTTCATTAAATCGAAACAAAATACTTCAGGTTGACGTTTCAATGAGACAATATGATTCTTTAAAGTAAATTGTCAACCCAGTACTTCCCCGCCGCTTTTGTTTGTCTATACCTCCTTTTCCGATAACCATTGGGCGAAATAGCAAGAAAATCCTTCATTTCTTTTATTGAAATACTTTGTAACTCTGGGTTACTTTATTTCTTTCAAAATATTTACCGAATTTAAAACTTTGATTTAAGTGAACATCAAAGGAAAATTAGAAAGAAAGGGTTGTGGTTGTCCTGAGCCTCATGAGACGAAATCGTTCCACAGAAGACGAAGTGTACAATTCTCGTATTTGTTTTGGTATTTGGGTATATTGGGTTGATAAATCGCTCTCTTTTTCCAATGGCAAGTGGCAAGGCACAACTTTATTTTGAAAATGAGTAAACACGAACTAGTGACCTCGTGTGAAGATGTAAACTGAGAAAAACAGTACACAAACAAATGTAGTTCCTTTGTCTTGGAATTACACACATCTTAGCCTACTTGGTCTGGTTTGATTTGTTTTGAAATACCCGTAAGAGGCCTGCATGTTTTTTATTGAGGATAACTAAATGCACCATATTTCAAGAATGCGCACTGACTTTTTGCAAACCTACGACAAAAAAATCTTGAGATGACAAGAGCTTATTTTGCCATCTCAGTGGTACCCAGGAGATACCTGCGACAACAAGATATGCGCCACATTTAATTCCAACAACCAAAAAACTAGATAACATTGTTAACTTTTAGTTACCTTCATTTCTATGGAGTGAAGGAGTATGAGATAATGTAATGCCATCATTGCGATGACAGGCCAGTCTGTTAAATGCTTGTACATCGGACATACATGGACTCTGAGCAACATCTCTTGTTGACTTTTTCATGTGTCTTCGCACATAATAAGTCAGCTATATTATTAACTATTATTTGGTTGTTAATTAAAACAGAAATCAGTTTAAATTTGCTACGAAGATTGAAACTGATAATGGTTTTTATAGCAGTGACGGACTGTTTTCCGACTTCGGACAAAACTTGTGACAGGGCTATTCACATTTGAAAGACTGCTTATTTTCTTATAAATCTAAGTGTTAAGCATCAATTTATATCACATTTGTAAATTCATTTGCAATTTAATCCATCGAAATCGAAGAGCTTAATTATTATACAGTCATCAATTTTGTCTTTCCTAACGGGAAGTTCCTATTCTACGGGAGTATTTGAAAAGTGCGCAGGAGCAACCGGATATTGTTGTGATTGCATGTTTCCATGAATTGGAGAAAATGCGAGATGCATTAAAATTCAAGTAGTTCCTGATTGTTTCGCCTGAAAAAAATAATTAATATATATTTATGATCACCTGAAAGTTGCGGAAATTCTTATATTTAATGCATATGTTGATATAAATAAAGGTTAAAGCCACTTGATCAACTGGCAATTACGTAGATGAAATGCATCGGTCTGTATTTTTTAAGTAGTTGTTCTAGTACTATACGTATTAATTTATGTAGCTTCCTGTTGAATGATATACAATAGATACAAGTGCACATTACAAAATTATAAAAGAATACTTGTCAATTCTTTATGACCATGCATATCTATTGGGGAGAAATCTGGTTAACATTCAAACAAACGGCTCAGTACTAAGTATCATATTCGTGTTATATTTATACTAAACAGACTTACAAAAAATACAACTGGTGGAAAAGTATTGTTTAGGGCATTGACAAAGAGATATATTTGTAATCTTGAGAACTTTCAAGAACATTTTCTGATCACTTGAAAAAATCTTATTTAGAATTTCATGACTCTGTGCATTGTGTTCCACAAGTGATGGCCCGAAAGCGTCACTTGCACATGATTTTATTTCATTTTTTGGATGGAAACATCCACTTACTACAAGGATACTTCATATTAACCAAAAATAATGCTGAAAAAATATATTATTTAATAAAACACTTACAGTATACCTTTTTTGTCTACAAAAATTTCCTTACAAAAAATCTTTTCCCCGGCCCCTCCAATAATTATAATTACTTACTTAATACATACGATTTTTTACTTATCTCTTTTTTCTGACGCATGGAATATATAATCACATATATATGAGTGGCATTGTTGAATTCAATATATGATATTAATCGATATGGGTTTAGCATTGTGTAATCGTAAAATAAATCATTTAAAAAGATTCCGTGTTTCTTCCTAATTATCCGACGATGACAAGTCATTCTCCAGTTTTAATTTCAAAGATATTGAAAGTCATGATTTGCGTGCTTTCTAGGACAAAGATACTGAGCCTAATTATGAGCATTTAGATACCTTTTAAGGTTAAAAATTAGTAAAACTAACCGAATGCAAAATTATCAGAAATAACACATCAGACACGACACAAAGATAACTAAAGAAAGACTTAAGATGACCTCGATAGAGATATTCAATTTGCTAAGGAAACAATCAGATTCAGCCAAAGCTTTTACTTTTCGTAACGACTGCATTAAAAGACATTTCAGTCTCGCTAACTTCTGTTTTCCTTTTAAAATACATTAGCATCTTCAAAGATTTCTTGGCTAATTCCATCAGAGTAGCGACATTTAGAGACACATTTGTCTAAACCATTACAAAATATTCATCAGCACTCGGATATTTGACTAAATGTAATAGATATTCTTCCTTTAAATGACCAGTTTGCTGCGGAAACGAGGCTCTCTCATGAAAACCAAGTTTCCTCCAACGGAGATTCTCAGAACCACATAGGAAATGTTTTAAAGCAAACGGACAGAAATAATGCAAGCTATAACGAAACGTAACGATCACAAATTACACGCTTGCTTTCCCAGTCGCAGTCATTAGCAAACGTTGTTCTCGGCAAACAAGACGGCAGCCTCGTCCTCGCGAACAGGATGCCGGGTAATCCTAGTGTTTCTCTTGCATCCAAAATTTCAATTATCGGCGTCATTACATTTTGTGATTTCCTGTGAATTTGTAAATATCATATTGCACAAAATATTGATTAAATCCCAAATGAAATGAATGCAATTAATCATAAAATTATGAGTATATGATAAATTGAGTAACCCAGGATCATTGGTGCAGTTGCATGGATTTGAGGATATTTTTTACAATCTTTTGAAATCTCATTTTTGATAATCAATTGTTATATTAATCCTTTCCAAATAAATGGTGTAATCCTAAATCTCAGATGAATATTATTTGATTCTTTACTTGTCATGTGGCATTTATAAATTACCGGTAAAACAAGTATTTTGCCAATAATTACTGCTTCTAAATAATAATAAAATATACCTTTGCATATATACGTTTGAGTTTCGATATACTAAAAATGCGAGGACAAGCACAACACAAACATATAGAATTGCTTCTTTTGACACCCGAGAACGAAGGCTGAAGCGAATGATGCAATAATCAAAATGTCATTGTTTTCTTAAAAGCGATGAGAACAACTGCCCCTGGCGTTTTGATCAAACGATCATTTCAGCTTTTGCAATGTCAGTTCGTGCTAATCAGCTTTTTTTTTGTTAATTATTTGAAGTTGATTGAAAATTTAAGAAGACAAGAGACCCTGACATTTGGTTTCTCATATTTTCTGTTTTGTGGTCGTAGACATTCCGAAATCTCGGGAAGTCTTGGAAATCTCATCAAACATCTCGTACCGAGTCAAATACATTAAGCGTCTCAGACAACCAGACCGTCATCTCACCTCTTTTATGACCTTAACTTTCTACTAATTGTACTCATTCTAAAATACGTTTAAATACGTATACCAAATAAAATTTTCGCCATTTTATGTTTTCAATCCTGAGGTTGGCATAGTGTATCTTTCTGAAGCAACGTGTATATACAATCATGTAGTATTAAAGGATATAAACAATGCTGCGAAAAATGCAGACTCTGTATACAAACATATATACAGATGTACTGAACAGTACATTCCTAAAAATAGTTGTTTGTAGTATTGCAATATTTGCAGCACTTGGGACATTTTTGTTCTTCATATATTGCCGCACACTCTTTTAGAAAAAAAAAAAAGGCCTTGTGATGTATAGGCGACTTCAGAAGTTGCTTTTTTTCAAAGACAGCGTTTGCTTTGAGGGACAAATTTGCTGGTTTCCAGTTTGATTGAACATTTGTCGAATGCCCGAAGAAATCGGATTTGAAGACTAATTTGTGTTTTGAAATGAATCGTTTTGTTTAATGGATTGAAAGCTTTCCATCAAACCTTCGCCAAACGGAGTGTTCCGGGCGGCGAGCACAACGTACTAATCGAACGCCCCTGGATATTAGAAATCAAATCCGGATGTATCAATAATTTTCATTTCCAGTCTGTTAAATGATCAACTCATGGAAAAGCAACGCATGCGTAAAGATTGTGAAAGTTCTACAACAAAAAAATAATGGTATCGGCATGTCAGAAATCTATATCCAAGAACAGCAAATTCTTCTTTACAAGGTGCTTGTTATTTTCTTTATTCCTCTGTATTATCTGCATTCTAATTACATCATAAAGTAAATGTTTATGATTCAAAAAAATATATTTTTGAAGTTCGATTTCAATCAATTTTTCTTCGGAAAACCGGAAAGCGATTCATCATTGATCTGAGGGTTTTGACAAGGTGACAGCTGAGCGATCGACAATTAACGACACGCATATCTATCGGTCCGAAATTACCTCCCATTGTAGACGATATTATCTCTTAATATTAATGCCAAATTGAAATATCAATATTTCTGCAAATAACATCAATTTTATTTTGATAAATGATTCATTTGTTCTTTTGCAATTCTGTTATCCAAATGGTTAAACGGCTAATTTGATCTTTTATATGACCTAATGTATCTGTTTTAACGGGAATCAAAATGAGAAGAGGGAAAGTTCATGCAAGCTTTAACGAACAAAACGTTTCATTATCTGTTTAACATCCGATATGATGGATCCGATGCTTCATTTCAAATATTGAATTTAATTCTGTGTGTATCTCTGATCTGCCTACTTGGATTTTTTTTATTTGATGATAAATCTGCTATCGAATACCCTGATGGAGAGCTATTTGCTTTCTTTTTTTAGAGAAGACTTAAAAAAAAACGAGAAATAAATTGTAAAAGTTAAACAAATAATAAAGGGCAGTTCTCTTACTCCATCCTATCGCCTTAATTTGTTTATGGTGTATAAAACAAGATTGTAAATCCTCCCTTTTCTGTGTCATCCCTCCTTTCTATATTTACTTTATTTTATGGCAAAAACAGAAAAAGAACAAATATTTATAAATCATTGTAATATACGTTGTCAATAAAATCTGAGTTGAAACTGAAGTAGGTATGGCACTTTATAATGGAGAATTAATGTAGGAATGAGCTTAAGTATTTAGTACACTTCTAAATTTGGGGTATTTATTCAATTTTTATTTGCGTTTATGCCGGGTAGTTAGACATACCGGAGACATCGTGGATGGTCATCGCCTCGCCAGATTTAGGATTATTTACTTAGAATAAGTATTAATGTTGTCAAAGTCGTATTCCTAGGTCTCAGTGACTGTTAAGATTGTAGAATTTAAAGCTTATTGCAGTTTCATTCTATTGACATAGCTTTCAAACAGTCAAACCCTCGACAAGGCCAACATTAAACAAAAGTTTAAAAATGCCTCATTATGTACAATACATATTCTTAAGGATTTGAATTATTTCGTAAACAGAATAGGTAAATCTAAAGTTTTAAATCAAACAAATATTTTCTTGAGAAATTTAATTCAGCCAAAGAATACATAACTCAAGTGTTATAGATAATAAACAAGATTTTGCATGCCCATTGAATCACTTTACAATTTTGTTTTATATTTTTATGATATTTTTGTGTTGTAGGAAATAATTTCGATTACGTAAAAACAAGTACTTAGCTCATAAAACAATGCCTACAAAACAATTGAGATGACTCTTGAATTCAAATGCTCCTTTTGTGATTTTTTACACGATAATTGTAAATTGCATCACGTGTCTCTTTTCGAATACCGATTTCATATATACAGTATTATATTTTATAGCCAATATGATAAAAAATAGGGATGTGAAATGTAAAATACTGCTTATGTGTAAAAAGTTATATGAGAGAGAGAGACTGACAGACAGACAGAGCATTTTCTATTTAGCAAAATATGGTTGTATTAAATTTTATAGGACTGTCTGATAATACATCATGATAAAAAAAAAATCTTGTTTAAAGATGTGTTTTATTTAATAGATTTATGTTTTAATGATAGTAATTTTAAACTTATAATTTTATCAAAATATACATGTTCAGGTACATCCCTTTTAAAAAAAAATAATTCTACCGGTATTTGGGTGGAAGTAAATTAGATATATAACATATTTAAATATATTCTGCTTGTAAATGTATATGCGTGTATACAATTAATGCTAAATTACCAATTTAATCTTTTGATATTGTATCTGAAACGAGAAAAGCATGTATGTTCATTACAGATTCATATATAATTCAAATGTAAATCCACCTCTAAGTTATCAAATCGCTCTCTAAAAGCAACATTAGAAGTGTTCCCCACACGAAAACATCTGTTGTGGGTATTCGGCGGTTATAGGAGCCCATGTTTCACTCTGAGATGAGTTAGTATATCTTCATAATTATTATTTCTTCCTCATTTACCCGTACAATTATTTTGTACAAGTATATTTAAAAGTTGATAAAGTTGTTGAACGATAAGTAGGATATGACAACTGATGATTCGGTAGAGACGAGTGTCATTCTGTCATGTAGCTAACTAAAGTGGTCATAATGAAGAATCTTATTGATAAACAAAGGACTACTAGGACAGGACCGACACCAGATTTCTTTAAAAGAGGGGTCTTTTTGTGAATGCTATTTTTTATTTTTTGGTACCAGTTTGCTGAATTCTGGGAGAAATTTTGCTCATTTCTAATAAACAAATAATAAGCAGAATATTACTAATGAATTCATTTTTTCAACTGATTTTTTTCGAAGCATCTTTTTCCCTGCTCTCCATCTGGTCAGATCTGGTCTTTAACCCCCCCCCCTCCCAATTTTATTCAAATTTAGGGTAAGTTTGACAAATTTCAAAGCAACTCCTTTATGTAATATAACAATAGCTATATATAACTACGAGTGCATACATATATCGATTTGATTTTATATGTAAATTAAGTTCTATCGTTAACTTCCCGGTTCGATTTCTTTTTCAAATAATTTCCCCTAATCAAAATAAATTAATGACTTTAATCAGATAATGTTAGTTCCGATTTCCATGAAACAGCTGCATAAAGTGAAAAATAAAATGTAAATAGATCTTTTAAAAAAAACTAACTATTGCTCGTACAATGCGGGGCTTAACTCAACGAAAGTACCAAATTCTGCTGTCATTAAATATGTACAGGTTGCATTTATATTAAACAATATTATGATAAAAACCCCAGTGTCTTTAAACTATGATAGAATTGTTAAGTGTTCAAAATGTCAAAGAAATGTCTAAATTGGGAAGATTTTTGTGCAGCGCTTCACAACGAAGATTATAACTATTAAAATTGTTTGAAGCATACGTATAATATATTTATACGTATGTAATTACCGGTATTTAATATTTATAACTGCAACAATTTAATAGTTTTATGTATGTAAGTATATATAAGTATGTAAACATTGTAGCAAGTGTACTGAAATTAGCATGCATAACTGAACATTTTGTTTATATTAATTGTGCATGTTACACTTTCTGATGTGCCATATGGCATAAAGAAAATAAAGAATAGAATAGGACAAATTTGTTTTTCAAAAGTGACAGGTTTCGTTGTGAATTCACAGTGTCCGTAAACTTATACGAGCCAGTCACTCCATTTGACGATATAGCACATCAAACAGTTCAATTTTCACTGTGCATTGGCCTTTCCGTATAACAATAAGGTCGATCATTTCCTCAGAATCTAATGTTTTGTTTGATTATATGTCCAGAAAGGAGGAAAAAAAGGTAGGGTACTGGTCTGAAAAACAAACATTTTGAAATGCATCTATGTAATCGTCAGCAACGTCAGCTGCCCAACGACAAATATCAAATCTTTGAACCTGATCCGAGATACCAAAATTCTACATCATCTGAATTTGGTATAGAAACGGTTTGAAGTCATTCCTAAATATGTCAATAATATAAGTTTTAGGGATTCCAGTCTCTGGGGAGGAACGTCTAACTGGTTTATCTGGACTGTAAGAGAGCAGTTCTCGAAGTGTACTCACATTTTTGCAGCTCCTACTTGACCTCGGTCGACCCACTTTTAGAGCACCTTCTTCTGATCTTTGTCTCTCGAATATTTTCATACAATATTGTAGACATGTTTCCTGCTTACAACTCTTAACTCTAAACTTTCTAGATCTAAACTTTCGCTTAACGTCTGTTACACATTTCGTTTCATGAAATTGTATGACGGTAAAATTACGCAGTTCTCACGTGATCTGCGCTATGTTGTCATAATGTCGGAACGTCATAAGTTTTGGTACATCAATTTTGCGAATTTTGCGAGAAGTACAAACTTTTGTTTGAGACCTTTCAAATGATATCAGTTTCATAGGTTTAGCGGTTATCAAAATGTCTTTTGAAGTGTTACCTTTCTTTTCGGACACTCTGTATAATTTAAAGACAAGTTTGCATTATTTTTCAATAAATTTAGCTCAGTATGCAGTCTGATATAATTTTGATGTAAATATTTCTTTTTTTACATTTAGACATTTGCATGCGATTTCGCTCAGACCGAGATGTCCTTAGATAAAGCGCTTTGAAGCTTTTTGTAAATTCTAGATTTCGTCGACTAGTATAATTAAAAATAAGTTTATCTTTCTCACGTTTGAATCCGGAGCTAGTTTCTGCATTTTTAACAAGAGTATGCTAGTCTTATCTACGAGGAATCGTTCGTGAAAGCACTGCTGTACTGTCGCGTTGTGAAGTCGTACCGTGTTTTGCTTTGTTGTTCATTCTGTCAGCTTATTAGAAAAATATCAACACTTATATTAACTCGTATGTGATAAAAATATTAAAATATTATTAAAGTTTATCGCATTAAATATCAATTCGAATTTGAATAATTTCAATTATAAATCTTCTCGGAGATCTAACTCTGTGAAATACAATTCCACTTTTTGTGCAATCTCTTTAAATTCAGTAAAGAATGAGTAATGGCACCTCATTTTATGTACCTCTCTCATCGTCAAGTTTCCTACGTAAGTGTATAGATAAAGTTCATTTACACACGAATTAAATTTCCTTTGTGGAATAAAAAGTGTGATTCGGGGGTCAGTTAATTAAACAGACGTACATTTACACAACAAAATGGCGTGAAAACAAATAATTGAAGCGGGCGCAATAATAATCAAGTTTTCTGGTCAAATTAAAAACCCGTCTTGGAATTTAACAAAATAAATAGCACTAATCTGACTCAATATATAAAGGTAACGTGTTAACAAATAACAAACAAACTATTGACAGATTTTCTGCACGATGAAAACATGGTCCTTTGTCCCGGGTGATCGGGATAGGGACTGTACTATTGTCTTGTGTCTTACTGTAACTTAAGTATACACTTGCTGAACTCCTCACAGATATTAAATAAAACCATGTGTGAAACTTCATGTCTTATACCGATTCCTTTCAAAAATGCCGAAAAGCGAGTAAAAAGAAGGAATTTTCTCTCTGCCCTGCAATTAGTCGGCTCATGTTTCAAACAGCGATGACTTGCATACAAGTCTCGCCTTCCTTTATTTCAAAGCTGTTGAAATATGAATTTTAATAGTTTTAAAACGCCATGATTCCGGACAACTTAACATAAACACACAGGCCCAGTCATTGCGGTTTTATTCTGTTATCATATATGTAACATTCGTTTGTCAGTATCCTGTGCTAAGCTTAGTCAGTGATTGTGCCTGGTTTTATAAAGATTGGATAATTGTAACATTGTACCAATGATATATAAATACTTAGCTCCTAATTCCGTTCAATATTTAATTATTGCTATATGCAATTTTAAAAATACGAGTACCCTGTGAAGTGGGTAATTTGTAGGGGGCTGAAGTCCTCTGTTTCCGAAACTAATTTTATAAAATATCAATAGACTACTAATAATTCTCTCTCTCTCTCAAATCTGTCGACATTCAATGAAGAGAAAAAAGGGATTTTTCAAACAAAAAAGAAATCCTATATTTTTTTCTAAATTGTTGGACAATTGCAACATATGTCCCGTTAATCCATATTGTAAAGATTTGTTCTTTTGTTTTTCCCCAGTGTCATGAATTCTATGTCATAAATATGTCTGCACATATATTTGTGTAAATAAACCAGTCACAAAAATGAGAGAGACGCAAAATCAAATTTTCTTCACAAGAAATCATAAAGAAATAAAACAGAAATGTCAATATTTAGAAAAAGACAGATGCGTTGAAGTGTCTTAAAAGAAGTCTTATGCGGTCATCCTTACGAAAGAGATGTGCGAATTGATACGCGCGCTTTATATCAATATCAACTGAAAATCAAATCAGAGCCGTCGTTAATACTACAAAACAGGAAAATAATTTGTCTCTCAGCTGTTCAAGTGAATAGTTCGCATTCTCATGTGACCAACAAACCAGTTACTTAGAATCAATACCCGGGTACTAGAAACTGTTTGGTGACACCAAAATGGGTGTTCTAATTTTTTATATAAATATAAAGCACCTGATAACTAATGTAAATTGTTCCTTTGGATCTATTCCTCTTTGTAATTATACAATTTTAGATACGGCTATCACTTGAAAGCCTCAAGAATCTGTTGGAATTTAAACTAAATTTAGTCAAATCTCAGCAATTGAAACATTTTATCTATCAATTTAACCTGTAGTTGTTCGAGAGCATCTTCAATGGTGAAATGTAACGTCGTGCTTGTTTATAAACCACTAAGGCACGTTAGGTGGGTCAGCATTTGTAAAGACGTGTTGTTACGTGAAATATAGATATGAAATGGACAAATTGTCATAACAGCAATTTAGAGTGCTTTGAATCTTTATCTGAGGGACCACGATTAGTAATGACAGCGATAAGGTTACCCGGATTGTACAACATCTGAAATCCGTCTTAAGTCTTAATGACTTTGGTAATTCAGCCACTCCATGTAACCATTCTGGAGATAAGAAACAATTTTAAAAAAAAAGAAAGAAAGAAAAGGAATTAGATAGATTTTAAATGAAACAGACACCACCTGTAAAGTGAAAAAAAAAACACAAAAAGAGAAAACTAAAACTGCGTTCCTAACAAACATTCAACACAAAAAAAAAAAACGCCCATTCTTCTACCATTTCTCTGAAAGAACTAAATATTCATACGAGGAGGGCATTGATGGATTTAAGAAATGTCAATCACAATCGAAGAAGGCGATGTTTTATACACACGCAAGCGCCTGATAGTACGTGTCATTTTCAGCAATGCAATATCAACAGAAATGCATTTTATGATTATTTGCCAGTAACGGAAAGAGTGGGCGGAGCTTATCTCAAGAGCATCGAGGCAATTGGTCAAGAGATAAATATGAATATTTATGTTTAGATGTATCTGAATCCGAATGTTTAACTCTGTATAAGATTTATATAATTGTGTATACACGCGTTATTGTGTTTTTAGGATAAAGACTGCACAATGATGGAATCACCTCTCTCACACAAACTATCCCCGCCACGGGCTCACACCAGTCCAGGACCCACCCCAGGGACCATCAGCCTCACCCACGGGATGATCGCCACCGTCAACCAGCATAACAGCTTACTGAGCAAACTACACAAACCTACGACATATAGTTCACCCCCACCCGTGGCCTGCAACCCCGACAATAATGTTTGCAAAGTCATCACATACCGAGGGGAGAAAGTCGCTGCCTTCACCGTGAATGGTGTGGAACTTATTTGCCTCCCTCAGGCATTTGAACTTTTTCTCAAACATTTGGTTGGAGGTCTACACACGGTGTACACTAAATTGAAGCGACTGGACATCACCCCCGTGGTCTGCAATGTGGAGCAAGTCCGAATCCTCCGGGGGCTGGGGGCCATACAGCCCGGGGTCAACAGATGTAAGCTCATCTCCTGCAAAGAATTCGATGTTCTCTACGACGACTGTACCAATTCAAGGTATGTCATTTAATTTTCTACTAGTTTTAATTAGGTTCCATAAGCGTGTGATCCCTCCATTTTGGGGTAAGTAGTTCTATTTAATTTGACGTGTGTCATTAAATCCTTTACACATGCTGTTGTAACTTTACTTCTTTGTAGCATCTTTTGTACAAATATTGCCCACTGGTCTGAAATCAATAAGACAAACATGCATTAAAATAAATTGATACGTGGACAAAAAAGAAGAAAAGCCATTGGCAATTTTAGAATTCTTCTGTTTGTATTTTTTCTATTCAAATGTCTTCAATCAATTCACCTTTTCGCTGAATTGAATTTAGGCAAACTTATGAGAAATATTTAAGTGATAATAACTTTAGAACTTTTTGTTTTGTTAAATCAATTCCCTATTTGATGTTTGGTTGAAATGCTTACCCTTTTATTATTGTAACAATTGCTAATCACTGACATCGATTTGACTAAATACATCGAAGGGTCTCGATTGTTATCTCCGTAACAAATATAAACTATGGACCAATAAAACGCAATCTTTTGAAAAAGTCTTACAAGACAAATTTACCTTTCATTCAAAGTAACCATTCATAGAATATTTTCAAATGCATTTGTTACTCTAAAATTGTGTAACTCCTTTTTTCTTTGAAAATTATTTTTTTTTATCGAATATCCGTTTGCTTCTGAATGTAATAATTTGTTTAAACTTTAATTTAAAGTGTTTAAAAATTAATTTCTTTTCCAAAGATTACACCCGACGTAATATCATAAATGCCATAAAGCGTCATGATAGACCTACAGATATACACTTGTAATTTGACAATTAACAATCAATTATCTTCCTCGGACTTTCGAATTCGTGTCAGTACCTTTTCTTTTGTTATTCAAATGAGAGATAATTGATTATTAAAAAGGTGAATTGTTTTATCGTGGGCTGCCAAACTCCGTGTCACCGGAGCCAGCTTAGACCATGCCCCGGACAAGAGCGACGAAGAATCGTAAAATTAACCCAATCCCTGATAAGATAGCGCTAATTCGCGTAAAACCCTTACAAAGCAATGCAATAAACGAAACCGATAAAAATGCCGCATAAGTAATAATTACCAAGATAAGAAATCGACAACTATATGATTATTTGTTCTTACACTGATAAGATTTTAATTGTTATCAGAATTAGTGCTCTGGTTGAGAAAAGAAATGCGATCACAAACCTCCAAAAAACGTGTTCCAGATTCATTGATAACAAAGGCGAATTTAATTTTTTCCTATCAGAATTGTTAAGTCATTTTCAAATTTATTCAAATTAAACTAGCGTGCGATACTGATTTTTTTGTTATCAATAAGTCATCCCTGTTCTAACAGCTGGAAGTGTTACAGCGATACGCATTGTGTTGACTAATATAACGTGTTTCGCAAAATTGATTATTAAATACTGTTTTACGTTAAAAATTATCGCTCGTCGAAAGGCATGGAGATACATTACATGCTTTATTCAATTAATTAATTAGATATGCAACCAAGACGGACGACAAAATCCAAAATGACAGCTTTTGGAATTGTTCAATTTTTTTTTCATTTCAAGAATTTGCGAAGTTAAAATTTATCCCTCTTTTAATCTCAATGCAATTTATTTTATACAATAGATTTATTATTTTTCAAGGAAAAATCTTAGCTATTCCTTTTTTCAAATTTGAAATTTTATTTTTTTTCATAAAAAGGATTAAGTAAAATTTCGAATCATAGTATATATATCATATTGTCAGGAGTTGTTTTCATTCATTTTTCTGAAGAAGAAGAAAATTGTTTAAAGACAGGAAAAAAGTAAAGCCATATATAGATGCATAAATGTAATATGTCATTTTGTTAGCATAATTATTTTGGTATAGTAGATATACTCTTTCCTTGAAATATATAGGACATATAAGTGAACACAGACCAGCCTTGTGCTTAGGATAATTTTTTTTTTTTAGACAGCCTAACATTTACATGTAATATTTGTTCGTGACTTCCTAAGAATTTGATTGTGTTACGGTTCTATTATCCGGTGGTTTGTTGCAAGTAAAACAAGTAATTCTGACCACAAAATAAACCAAATTTTGGCCTGGCCTCAAAAGTTGGCCTGGCCTCAAATTTGGCCTGTGTAAATATTTTTGGCCTCAATTTTGGCCTCACTCAAAAATATTTTCTTTTTCTGAATTTGATTGATTTTTAATGATTTTTTATTGGTTTCATTTTTTTCACAGATTAAGCAGGTGATTAATATATTTTTGTTGATATGTAAATGTGAACATTAAAATAATTATACACTACTACCAATCTGATTTATTTTTATTGATTTTCTATTGATCTGTTGCAATTCTGAAGACTATAACACAGAGCATATAATTTTACTTTCAAAAAGACACTCTCTTAATGATTTATTAAATGTGCCTTTATTTTTTTAAATTTCCATGGTAGGAATGATAATTTTTACAGAGTAAAAAACATTTACAAAATCAGGGAGAGGGCTAAAATAGGCTGCGCCTGCTGCCCAATCCTATTCACGATAACACCAGTGAATAAAATATTGTTTAAATAAAAAAAATATTTAGAAACGTCACAATTAATTATGAAGACAACAAAGAAATGTAGATGAGTAGTAATTAACTAAGAACTAAAAACGTTTTAAGTATTACTTGTTTAATACAAGTTTTTTTTAACTGTCTTTATTTAGAATTTAAAAAAATCTGTTTGATGATGTTGACTACTTTTACAAATGATAGAAAAAGAGTCAATACTATGATATGCAAGTAATTGACCACATTTTTAAATTATATGATAGGGTTCTAATGGAGAATAGGATGCAATTGTTTTACAGCACAAATGTTAATAATCTATCATCAAACTCAACTTTTGTTTTGATAATTGTAGATAGTGAAAGTTGTAGCAGGAAATTCTTTATAAATCATGGGTGGCTTAACAGCCTATGCACATATACATGTCATTACTGATTAAATTTTGACAGAATTTTTTGTCATTTGATATCCAATTACAGTGTTACGGCACACCAGGAACAGAAAGTTATATGCAATTTATCTTAATTTTTTTTTACCAACTGTTCTTAGATAAAGTGAACATGAATTTTTAACAAGTAATCAAATAAGTGTAATATAAATATTTTGGTATCTGTCTTGTTATATTTATTTGAAAAAAAAATCTTAGGTGCCTGTATTCATACATCACACAGATGATGCAGGCATAACAGTAACACAACACTCCACAGTGTGTGAAAGATGATGATTCATCTACTTTGAATTTTCAAAGCTATTAATGACATTTGACATGCCATTTGATAATTTTTATCGTGTCTGTATGAAATACCTGTAAATGATAAAAAAAAATCTTTTGATAATCTGCATGATTATTTTTAATGTTCACATTTACATATCACCAAAAATATAAATAAATGAAAAAAATGAAACCAATAAAAAATCAATAAAATCAATCAAATTCAGAAAAAGAAAATATTTTTGAGTGAGGCCAAAATTGAGGCCAAAAATTTTTACAGAGGCCAAATTTCAAAATTTGGTTTGAAGCCAAATTAGAGGCCAGGCCAACTTAGAGGCCAGGCCACAAATCAGGTTTTTTTTTTGACCACAAAATCAATTCCGACTAGAGGAAACCCAGGTTTTAAGATAATGCGACAGAAGAAAACATTTAAATTGTTTGTTTCTGAAATCGAAAAAAAAAACCAACACAGAATGTTTCTGAAATCGAAAAAAAAAAAACCAACACAGAAATGACTAAATATATAAAAGACTTTAAATTAAATTGTTTGTTTCTGAAATAAAGAAAACAGACTTAATTTGAAAGAAAAAGACTTAATTTGTAAAAAAAAAAAAAAAAAAAAAAAAAAAAAAGGTAAATAAAATCTTTTGCTTTTGTTAATTTGCTTTGATTGTACATAACGAATTTTTGCATTTAAACCTATTTGAATTAAAGTCTTGCATAAAAATGTTGATAAAAAAGAAAATGTTTGTAATACGAGTTATATATGAAAAATTATGTTCTTTACTTGAATTCAAAATAGTACATTTATATGAAAATAGCCTCAACTCATGACAAGTTTCATATTTCCGCTTATTGTAGTCCATTTATCTTATATCTAGAGCCTTTTAATACAAAAGTTGTTGAAATTTATGTCTCAATAACTTGAAGAGTTTCTTCCATTTTCTAAATCCGTGGATCGTATTTAAAACTTGATGTTGGGGACATTCCCTTATCCAACAAGCATACACTTTATTGAATAAAACTGGTAAAAAAAATAAAACGTACATTTAATTCAAGTTGCTAGTAGTTTGAGGAACCTTCATTTGAATAATTTTTTGGTTTAATATAGAATTTTAATCTTCTCTCAGAATTATTACGCTCAGTTTATGGTCATCATAAAAACTTTTTTTTTTCAAAAAGATAATATAAAAGTAAAATAAATTTATTTGAAATATGTTTTAAGCTCATATCGAATATATACACTAATACTGGCTTTATACAAGGGATAATAACCAGACAGGATCGAGATCGGCATACCAAATATCAATAACGAAAGTAGAAAAGCCGGCGATGTTCAACTTGCGCAAAGCTGCCTGACTATCAAAGAAAATTTAATGGAAGAATACTCAAAAAGAAAACTATTTGTAATAATTTCAGAACTTATAACAGGTATGAAGATCACATGGGGGTTGTTACTGTTCAACTTGTTATTTAAAGTTTTGCATGTT